>NC_051234.1:8992129-9104629 GCF_015220715.1 Pygocentrus nattereri | reverse complement strand
GAATTCATGCGCATTTCTTCCACTGTGCATGTGCAGTCATTCAGCGTTACCATGGCAGCAGTGCTGAACAGAAGTTAAAGCCTGTAAACGGTGGAAAAGCAGCTCATCTCACCTTTTTTCCTTCATCTGGCTCTAATAACGAAGCTGTGAGATGATCAGAGTTAATTATCTTCTCAGCGAAGTGTGTTCAGTGTAGAAAATTCATTGATACTGTGCACTAAAATTAGCAGGAAAATGCCATATTTGTTTCTTCCTTGTAGATGTTAACTTTTCACTTTGAAAATCAAGACAAGTGTAATTTGAGATGGAGTGTTTACACTTTTGCATGTGACTATATTGAGTATTGTACAGTACCTTCAAACCTGGTGCAGCCAATCAGTTTAGAACCATAAATATCCATTTTAATCAAGATTTAAAACTTGGATTTCTCTTGGTCTCATTGTATTCCAGTGCTCTCTGACTGTTTTGTATTTTGTGTTTGTGTAGTCTCCGCCTCCGAGAGATGATGAGGCGGTCACTGCGAGCTGCCGGAGTGGGCCGCCATGAGTCTGGCCCCTCTTCCAGTGACCACCAGGACCCTGTGTCTCCACCCATCGCCCCTCCCAGCTGGGTTCCAGACCCCCCGCCCATGGACCCTGGTACGTACGACATTGCGTGTGCGTGCAGGTTCGTAGTTGGGTCCAAACACAATCTGCTGAAATGAAAAGAGAATACTGAAATGCACTCCACTGATTTTAAAGTCAACCTGAAATCACACTTTTTGTTAGTTCATGTTCCTGGTCATATTAACCCTTGTGTATTCAGGTCTGTGGGCCCATTTTCAGTGTTTACCAAAATAAAAAATTATGCGATCTATTATGATTGCAATCTCAGATTCTTTGGCATTTGCTAATTTTCTGTGAAGATCATATAAAATAACATTTTCAGTGTCTTCACACTGTTCACCTCCCCACCACCACACCCCACACACACACTTATGTGATACACACACACACACACACACAATAAGTGTGTGTGTGTGTGTGAGAGAGGGAGAGAGAGGGTGGACAGGCTGCTGACTGGCTACAGCTGCTAAAGGAGAACCCTATGCTGGCCAGTTGTGATATTTTAAACATCTGGTAATTTTAGATATTGTTGTGGCTGTATTGATTTGATTTAAAAAAAACAATGTGGTGGGTCCACCAGACCACTGCGTAACAAACACATCATCACCACACAAGGGTTAAGTATGCGTCATACCATGTATCATATCATTTGAAGGACAAAGTTCTTCCATTTTCCCTGAAAATGTATTGACCTATGCCCCACCTGTAAAGCATCTTCAGGGTTATCACTGTGCACCAGCGGGTGGGGAAAACATTAACTAGTAATATGTTTCACATCCTCCATCTGTCATCCAGAAAAACCCTGATATTTTGCTTCACAGTGTGAAATATAATTCCACTTTCACATTAACTTCTCCATCTAAAATCTCAGTCCTTTTGTGGAAGATAAACAAAAGCTAAAACATTCATTTAAATCTAAAAATTGAAATGAATGAAATTACAACCACAATAACGAGCACTTTATTCCATTTGAGACAGTCACCAGTTCTGTTAACCATCACAGTCCACTGCATGCCTGGGTGTAGCCCCTAACCTCCTACAAAAACATCTTCTCTGCTAGATGGTGACATTGATTTCATCTTGGCCCCTGCAGTCGGCTCACTCACTACAGCTTCCACCGGCCCCAGCCAAGGACCCAGTACGTCCACCATACCAGGTAAGAGAAACGGGTTAATATGTTGGTTTGACTTTTTTCGCAGGTACACAAGTCTTTTTTCCTGTCATTCCTTACTGTGTCTTCACTCCCTGGTCTGCTCTGCTTGGTCACTGTTCTTTTTCCCTGCTTCAGCATACTTGAATAAAATGATCAGCTAATCATTAAACCCGTAATGAAGTAATGGAAGTGAATGTGATGCAGCTTTGTACTGCACTCACTGGTAGTACTCAAGGGTACTCCTCAGTACTTTTTCTGGGAGACACTAAACTGTACCAGGTTTGATTGCTGCTGCTGCTGCTGCTGCTGCTGCTACTACTACTACTACTACTACTATTATTATTAGTATTATTAGTATTATTAGTATTAGTATTAGTATTTAAACTCACTCCATACTTCCTCACTTGACTCCATAGATATATATAGATATATATATAGATATAGATATATATATATAGATGTATATAGATATAGAGTGTGTGTGTGTCTATACATTACCTCCTTAGCCGCTGCTCCTTCTGGCTTGCAGCGGTCATCAGTATCCCACAAAAGTGAGTCCACCCCTCACATTTCAGCAAATATTTTATTATATCTTTTCATGGGACCACACTATAGAAATCAAACTTGGATATAACTTAAGTACTCAGTGTCCAGCTTGTATAGATTTACTGTCCTCGGAAAATAACACACAGCCATTAATGTCTAAATAGCTGGCAGCACAAGTTCACTGTGAGGTGTACTCATGTCCAAATTGTGCCCGATTGTGGCGTTGTCCCTCCCTGGTTTCATGTGACTCATTAGAGTTACAGGGTTACAGGTGTGAATGGGGAGCAGGGCTGTTTTGGGTGTGTTCACCTTGAGGTGTACTCGCTTGTTTCCAGCTATTTAGACGTTAATGTGTTGAGTTATTTTCAGAGGACAGTAAATCTACACTGCTATACAAGCTGGACACTGACTACGTGATATCAAAGTTTAATTTCTATAGTGTTGTCCCATGAAAAGATATAGTAAAATGTTTGCAGAAATATGAGGTGTACTCACTTTTGTGAGATACTGTGTGTGTGTGTGTGTGTGTGTGTGTGTGTGTGTGTGTGTGTGTGTGTGTGTGTGTGTGTTTATATATAATTTTTTTTCATGATAAACATGTGTATGATTTTAAATATGTATAATCTTTTTTATGCTAGAGACCACAAGCATTTGTATAGTTACAGAAGTAAATAATTTATAAGAGTTCCTCCACCAAGCAGACCAGTTATCACTAGGCTACCTTTGCCAATCAGCATCATTTGGCATGTTAAAATTCAAAATTCAGGTAACGTGTGTGTGTGTGTGTGTGTGTGTGTGTGTGTGTGTGTGTGTGTGGTCATAAGTATGTATTGACTCAGCCAGTCCGATTTTAGAGCTCTAACTCTTTCATAATCGTCTAATGCCTTATATCCGCTCCTCATAGGGCCATCGTCTGAACCGTCAGTTGTGGAGAGCAAAGACCGCAAGGCCAATGCTCATCTCATCCTGAAGCTGATGTGCGACAGTGTGGTCCTGAGACCACACCTACGAGAACTCCTCTCTGCAAAGTGCGTAAACCTTTCATTAAGGCTCCTGTGTACCAAACCTCAGCGTATGAGGATGTTATGACGGAGCTTTTTCTTTTGACTAGACTAAACCCGTGATGATAGAAGATAGATGATAGAAAAGAGCCTAGATGCACTATTAATGGGCTGACGTAACCTCATGTTTAATTGTCTAAATTCTGTAAATGTATTTATCTTTTTTATTACACAGTCATAAACAGCAAAGAACAATCACTGACATTGACATTTACGTAATGTAATAGTAAAATACAGAATGAATTAACATTGTAATAGTAATTGATATTAGTAAAGCCTCAGTGTGCAGTATTTGCTAGATGGAATTCTAACTGAACTTTGTGTGGGTTGCTGTGACAGGGATGCACGAGGCATGACTCCATTTATGCTGGCTGTGAGTGGACGAGCATACCCAGCTGCCATAACTGTCCTGGAGGCGGCTCAGAAAATAGCCAAGGGTGAGCTTATTTCTGAATTTACTTTGAAAATATAACCATTAAATGTAAATTATTAGAAAAAGACTGGCGTCTGGATCAATGGAGAGATTGGTGTTAGTTATTTTAATGGAATGCTAATGCAATGGACGTTAAATTATGTGGGTTTTTTTTTTTTTTTTTTCCTTTTTTTTTGGTTCATTGGAGGTGCAGGAGAGCCTGGTATTGGGGAGAAGGAAGATGTGAACTCTGTCTTTATGGAGATGATCTGTCCAGCGGGAACAAACCCAGACGACTCCCCGCTCTACGTGCTTTGCTGTAACGACACCTGCAGCTTCACCTGGACTGGAGCCGAGCACATCAACCAGGTGAGCTCAACTCTCTGAGACTGCAGTAGCTCAGAAGCTATGACGTTGCAAACAGTGTATAAATTTCGGGCTCCAGAGCGGCTCGAACGTCTAAGCATTGGCCCCATCAGATCACGAATTCGATCCCCTGGTGATGCTAGAGTCATCTTTGCCTGGGAGTCCAAGAGTCCACTCAGGAAGCCTGTGCTAGTCTGTATGGTGGTATTGTGTGATTGGGGGAGTCCTAACGAATGGGTGGAATTGGAAATTACTAAGTTTGGGAGGAAAATGCTTGAAAAATCCCCTCAAAAAAACAAATTGGTGATAGTGTGTAGTTTTTATATTACTCGATGCATTCATAATACTGATTTAAAAAAAAAAAAAAGACATTTTTACATATTTGGTGAGTCCAGTTGTCAGAACAATGACTGGTGAAACCGTAACTCACAAGTAAAAGTTTGGGCACCTCTTGTCAAATTACATGAGAATAAGTTGAGTCTTCCTCTACAGAGAACAAACCTCTACTCACTTTAATGCTCAGATACTGTTTATTTGCTGAATGATGCATCTTAGAGCTGCTATGTTTGTGTATGTTGTATAAATTTCAACTGCAGAAATGTGGGACAACTGTACACATTTTATCGAATACATTTTAAATACAGTGGAACTGATATTTAATCCCTTTATATGTGTAGGACATCTTTGAGTGCCGAACATGTGGTTTGCTGGAGTCCTTGTGCTGCTGTACGGAGTGCGCCAGGGTTTGCCACAAAGGCCATGACTGCAAGTGAGTGGACATCTCTGTTCTTTTAGATTCGCAGATTGGATTTTAGTCGATGGGAGGGGTTTTCAGCCCAGTCTTACTGACAAGCCAAACCTGCTATTAAACCAGATCTGTTAGATATTGCAATACCATTCTTTAAAAATCTTTAAAAGTCTTTGTAAAGGCTTAATGTGGTTCTGGGAATCTTGACTGAATTATAAGTATTTGTAAATATTTCTGTAGTACATCCAAGCTGTATATGCAGTTGTTTGTGCTGTTTTTTTTTTTTGTGCATTGTGACTCCAATAAAATAAACATTTATATCAGTGGAAATGAAAATATACGGCAACTTGTTTATAAATGGCCAAATCGCTCCAATATTGTAAGAACTCAACTCATTTACATTGTAGTCCATGTTGTTACAGAATAGTAAACATTAGCATGTTATAAGCTTTTTGCCCTGCTGGTTGTGAATGTGTTTGTATCTGTCTGTCTCTAGGCTGAAGCGGACATCTCCTACTGCCTATTGTGACTGCTGGGAGAAATGTAAATGCAAAACTCTGATCGCTGGACAGAAGGCAGCACGTCTGGACCTCCTCTACAGGCTGCTGACCACCACCAACTTGGTCACCAGCCCCAACAGCAGGTGCGTTCATGCCAGAATCCACTTAATCCGCTGGCTGCTGCACACTAGATGCTACAGGAGACACATTTATAGTAGGCAACATTTGGCTTGAAAAAGCATTTACCCTGAAAAAAAAATTTGTCTTTAGGATATACAGACATGTAGACTAATAGTCTGTGCTCCCCAGAGCGAGTGTTACCAGCTTTGCCATGTCATATTTCACCTCAAGACTTTCAGCTTGAAAACAGTGAGAGAGTGTTAATGTTAGTTTATGATTTTTAAAGAAAAAAGTTTGCTTATCAGCTCATTTTCTAAAAATTATTTTATAACTTATTATTTTAAACCAGTTTTGCATTTTAATTGTATTGGCACAATGAAGATGTGTTTAAAATCCCCATCTCTCTTTTTGCAGGGGTGAGCACATCTTGCTGTTTCTAGTGCAGACGGTTGCTAGGCAGAGTGTGGAGCACTGTCAGTATCGGCCGCCCCGGATCAGAGAGGACCGGAACCGCAAGGCTGCAAATGCAGAAGGTACAAACACTGCAGCCTGGTTTGAGATATGAAGCTTCATTCCAGCAGTTAATTCATAATAGATTTGTAAAAAAAAAAAAAATGTCCGAATTGGTGACTCTTTAGGACAAAGAAAAATGTTTCTGACGTTTGTTAATAGCATTTGAACAAAAAAATGAACAAAGAAATGTTCACACAAGGTAAAAGGCAGCAGCTTTTACAAAGTTGAAAGTTTCTTTTTATTAAATGCTGCACTTTTGTTGTTTTCGGAACCGAACTGCACATTTTGCTGTTGTGTGATACTTGGAAGGCTAATAATTTGCTAATTAGCTGAGACAGATGTGAAGAAGGCAAGGCAAGTTTATTTAAACCTTTCATACACTGCGGTCTTTCAAGGTGCTTTACAAATGTGAACTACAAATTTGAAACATGATTAAAACAGTAGATTTTAAAAGAATATAGTGAGTAAGGGTATATACATTCTACATTTACAGCAGTCTTTCAGACAAAAATATGCAAAAAGTATGCAAATTTCACCAGTCATATTTATGGATGCAGATTGTGTAGTGCTAAACTAGTAACTGTGAGTGTCCATTACTTGTTAGCTGCTTAGCCTTGTAGCTCCTGTCTAAAACTGAAGTAAACCTGATTGACTACATTGTGGGTAAAAGTCAAATGTGTAAATTAGAATTTTGTGTGAATTCTTGCTTTAACGCTTTTGAAAGAGACTCAACTGTTTATCTGTGTTTTATGATAAGTAATTAGGTGATCTGTACAGCTGTGACGTTCTCACTCTTTCAGACTCGGACATGCCTGATCATGACCTGGAGCCCCCACGGTTTGCCCAGCTGGCCCTGGAGCGTGTGCTGCAAGACTGGAACGCCCTGAAATGCATGATCATGTTCGGCTCGCAGGAGAACAAAGACCCGTGAGTAGATCCTTCCACTGTACATATGTATAGACAGCAATGGTTGCCAACCCAGCTCCTGGATATCTACCTTCCTGTGAACTCCAATTCTAACTAACCCCACCTGATCCATCTCATCATTTCCTTCAAAAGCTGTTAATTAGCTTAGTGGGGGATATTATATTTGTTGTGTTGGAAGGTAGATCTCAGGAGGAAGGTTCTACTGTTACACATAGGTTAGAGTAAAAGCAACGATACTTTCTGAGTAAACAACAGAGCATTTCTGTAAGTCACTCTGGATAAGAGTGTCTGCTAAATGCTATAAATGTAGGCCTGGTCACCACATGTTTATAGGAGATACAGCTTAGAGTGAACAAGCACATTAAACTAAATATACACTGCACAATTTTGCGCCATAGGGTGAAATCTCACTTTCAGTGGCACCATATTATGTGAGTAACCATCAGTGGTGAATGAAGTACACATCATGTACTTGAGTTAAAGTAGAGATACCCAAGGTAAAATATTACTCCAGTAAAAGTAGAAGTTCCTCCCTTTTAGACCTCCACTTGAGTAAAAGTAGAAAAGTTTCCCTTCAAATGTACTTATCAAAAGTAAAAGTACTAAAAGATTATGACTCTCATATCCTCATCATTTTTATAACAAGACTCACTTCATGAACTCATTTCAGGTGAAAATCCTCCAGCGTCTCTCTTGGTAAACCAGTCTTTTAATAGAACGTCATTAATTAGTGACACAGACGTCTATTAAAATGATCATAAGCACAAAACACTGAAGGTAAACAGTTTCCATCAGGGAGAACCGAGTGGCTCTGAAATCACTTTAAAAAACAGTTTAAGATTTATTTACAACTTAGTTCCAAGTTTAAGTTGAATAAAAACTGGCTTTAAACTCAGGATCACAGATGAGCTCCTTTACTATGTTGATCTGTAGGCCTCTGTTCATAAACATAAACCAGCCCAAACTAATTTACTATAAAATGAAATGGTGTTTGTAGAAATTCAGAAAAAAGCCGCGTCAGTCTCGACTGCATATGTGGACATATTTCTATATTGAGCTCTATTTACACAAAGTTAGGTTAGTTCATCATTTATGTTGAACAGACTCTCCCAAAATTTTACGCTGCTGCACTGATGTTGAACCGTGTGCTGCACTGAGTCGGTATGACCAACAGGTCAAAACAAGCTGTAAACAAAGTGACCGGTGGGCCCTGATTGGTGCTCTGGCTTTGCGCTTCTTTCATTTTGACGTTGTTTTTATACACACAGAAACCAAAAGGAATGACAGATTTTGCTTAATGTAGTGGAGTAAAAAGTCAGATATTAGACTCTGAAATGTAGTGGAGTGAAAGTAAAAAGTTGGCCAGAATAGAAAAACTAGCAGTACACCCCATAAAGAAAAAAGCCTCGTGCAGCTTTTGCACAGTAGCCATGTTTTTCCTGTGCAGCCTAATAACTGAATACAATTTCTATCTGATTGAACAAGGTGAGTAATCCTGTAAATAATCCGTTAAATAGAAGAAGAATATTTGTGGAAACGCCTGTATCTGATTTACATTCCTAATGGGACAGTTTAAGTGTGTTCTGATTAGGGCTGCAACTATCGAATAATTTTGGAATCGAGTGTTCTGTCAATTTTATCATCGAGTAATCGGATCACTTTTGTGTTTTTAAACAACTATGTTGATAGTGTGTTATGCAACATGAAAGGCCTCTTAAAACGAGCAAGCAATTGGCTGTTATTCCTCACAAAAGGTTTTTATTCAAACTCAAGACTTTTGCTAGGACAAAGCTTAAAACCTTTGGCTTGTTGGCTCCAGAACTAAGCCCATTTATTCAACCTTTCTTTGAAACTTTTATGATGTACATGGGAAAAAAAAACTAAACACAAACTTCACAAGGGTTTATCTATTTTTCCTTAGTTTTATCTTAATGAAAAAAAAAAAGGACAAAGGGTGTAGTGAATGTAGTCATGAATGAATTTGTCCATCTTTTGCATTTATTATTGCTACCTTATGTATGGGGAAGGTGTGTTTTTGAGATGTAACCTATCAGAGTGTGTGCGCATTTGCTGTCTTGCTACTTATGCCTAGTCACTATCAAGTCACAAATACTACAAAGATTACAAATACTGTATGTTCTAACAAGCGCTGGTCTTCATATCAGTTAGCAATCGTAACCATATGTTGTAGAGGCTCCGAGTCCACTTGGAGAAGTGCAGTTCATGTGAGGATGCTTTCGGTTTAGGTGCTTCAGCATTGACAAAGTACTATTATGGTAGGCCAGGTCTGTTTTACAGTGTATACACTGCACTACATTGCCTGCCATATGCAGCGTAAAATGGTCCCACACTTTAGACATTTTCGGCCTTTTACGCACACCGGTATCTTTATTTTCTGCCAGTGCCATATAAAGAAAAATAAATCGCGCTGCCTTATAAATCCTTGAAAAGTGCGCCAGTCATAACACTCCATGTAAAGCAACGATATGGGAGCTGCGCAGTAGTCTACACAGCGGGAGTGATACGATAGCAGAGACATTTAAAATAGATGGAATTTGGTGACATGAATTAAACAATCGAATTATTCGAATTATCGTTTGTCCTAGTTCTGATCATGTCCGTCGTGTCATAGTGAAAGTTTAGACTGTTCAACATGGTGGAAGCAGGAACTGCTCTGCACAGGAGACTAAGTCTATGCTCTGATCTTTAAAAGACAGCGGAGGGACATGCGTCCAGCTTATGTGTCTCAGAACACGACGTCTTCCTCTCTGCCTTCTTTAATAGGACATGTGAAGGATGTTTTCCTGAGTCTGACATCATTTTAAAGTCATTAAAAACAAGTACTGCTCACTTGTGCAGAAGTGATCCTCTACATATGCACATTTTGGATCAGATTACTTGTAGTGTGATTGTAAACAGCTTTTCATCAGATTGTTGAGTAGAGTCAGCATAAACACCTCAGTCTTAATCTTTAAACAGAATATATTCAATCAGATTGGCAAAAATCTTTGTGTGTAAACACAGCCAGTGACACACACAGTGGTGCACACAGCTTCAGGTAAAATTGATCAGGTGATTTAACTGCTAGTGGACTAGTGAGCTCTCACTGATGACTTTGGCTACTACTTTTGTCTAATTGCTGTTAGTTTGTGTGTGTCTGTTGATTTTAGGTCCGTCTCTTTACTTTATAGGCTGAGTGCGAGCAGCCGGATAGCTCACCTCTTGCCAGAGGAGCAGATGTATCTGAACCAGCAGAGTGGCACCATCAGGCTGGACTGCTTCACTCACTGCCTCATCGTCAAGTGCGCTCCAGACATCACTGTGAGTCAGCGAGAAACCTGAGCAGATGGACTTTAGATGTGGTGTTAAATGCCACAGGGCTGTTTATGCCTTGTGGCATATTAACTGTGTTTCACTCTGTGTTGAGTAACCAGTGTTACTATGAGGCTCTTACTGTAACTCTCCTTTTAATACTCATAGATAACAGCCATACAGGTCAAATGTGTTTTCAGAAGAAAGATTCCCATCCATAATGTTAAAATCCCATGTTTTGTTGATTTAAGTGAAAATATCTTCAGGGAACACACTACAATGACTATCACTTTTTTGCACATTTTAGTGCAGACTTTATTCCTTCATTTGAATGTAGAAAACCAAAAATTATGGTTTGCAATTATTAATTGCTCATGAGTAAGACCATTGAAGAAAAATTGAGGTCCTGAGGGAAATAGTATTTGCCCGAAAATCAGCTTTTTAATTTCTTATTGGGTAACTGAAAGTGGCATACCGTTGTATGCAGTTAGTTTTGGTACTTCTGCTCAAATTCTGTGTAGTGTTGATTTTTTTAAGTGAAAGTCAGTTAACACATCCTCTACAGAGAACACACTTTATATTTTAATGCATGTTATTATTTATTTACTGAATTTAGCATATTGGAAAAACAAATAAACCCCCGGTTTGTTAATTTTAGCAAAGACAAATTGTGTACCCCCCTCCTCCCTCAAACTTGTCATGTTTGTGTTCTTATTAGAGGGTGTTCAATTATTTTTGCATAGGTAATTAATAATAATTCAGTAAGTTTGAGTGTTCAAACTTTTTACACAGCTGTACGTTTAGGAAAGAGACCCAGACTAAGTAAAGCGATCGGCTGTTTGATAGGTCATTTGTACTTTGGCATGCATTTATTTGTTTTTGTTTATTGTGTAGTTCATAGACACCCTGCTGGGCACACTGGTAAAGGAGCTGCAGAATAAATATACCCCGGGTCGTCGTGAGGAAGCCATCTGTGTGACCCGCAGGTTCCTGCGCTCCGTCGCCAGAGTCTTCGTCATCCTGAGCGTTGAGATGGCCTCATCCAAGAAGAAAAAGTATGACCCTTTGACCTTCTTTAAATAATTGTCTTTATGCAATAAGGAATTTTGATTTGTTGTAAAGCAACATGGAACCTTCATTTGTGTTTTTGGCTAGTCTTGCGTGCAGTGAATTCAGTTTGAGTCCTATATTTTACATTATTAAACTTTAGGGTACCATGATTTGGTTTTATTATCTTTATAACTGTCCAGAATTTTAATGCGTTGAACATTTTGACTACAATTCTGTAGGTTTAATGTGTGTTATAATAAGTTATTCAATCGTAATCAGTGCATTTTCCCTGTCTGGTTATCACTGTGCCTATAGATCTGTAATTTTTATAAATTTTCTTTTCGAAATCTTAACACGGTCCTATGGTCCTACACTCCTTTCTCTCCTATTGTCACTGCAGTAACTTCATCCCCCAGCCCATAGGCAAGTGCAGACGTGTGTTCCAGGCTCTGCTCCCGTATGCAGTTGAGGAGCTCTGTAATGTGGCTGAATCTCTGATTGTGCCCGTGAGGATGGGCATTGCCAGGCCGACGGCTCCCTTCACCCTAGCCAGCACCAGCATTGACGCTGTTCAGGGCAGCGAGGAGCTTTTCTCTGTGGAGCCGCTGCCCCCTCGGCCCTCACCGGACCAGTCCAGCAAGTGAGTCACAAAGAATGTTGTCTTGTGATTACAATTTAGAGAATAATCCGGAGTTCTTCAGCTTGGTCTAAGTGGTAAACAGACACACCTGGGCTGTTTTTAGTGGAGCCTGAACTGTAAGTGACATTTACTGTTGATGTA
Source organism: Pygocentrus nattereri (assembly GCF_015220715.1). Classification (NCBI taxonomy): domain Eukaryota; kingdom Metazoa; phylum Chordata; class Actinopteri; order Characiformes; family Serrasalmidae; genus Pygocentrus; species Pygocentrus nattereri. Next base: position 9,092,535 of record NC_051234.1, on the reverse strand, counting down.
CCGTTTTTGACGACTGCTTTGTCTGTTCTCTCCAGTTCGGGTCAGTCTGCCTCGTCCTACATCATCAGAAACCCTCAGCCACGCCGCAGCAGCCAATCACAGACGGCCCGCGGACGAGATGAGGAGCAGGATGACATTGTTTCCGCTGATGTTGAGGAGGTTAGGAAAGCTGAGATGGAGACAACATGCACTGTTTTTAAAATATTTATACATCCTTCTTGATGAGTACAAGAATTTTCAGGGTCTGGGTTAAATATTGTTGCAAATCATAAAATGACACATTTAGCTTGACTTATAAAAAGTTAACTATAAATGGTCCTTTCTTTAAAGCAAGTCTCCAAGTACTTTACTAAACTCAAAAAGTCTAAAGACCTGTCAGTCTCTAGCATTATCCAGTGAATCCTTGCTTAAGTGTTTCTGCTTATGCAAATGCTCCAAATGAATCTTTGCTGATTACAGGTGGAGGTAGTGGAGGGAGTTGCTGGGGAAGAAGATCACCATGATGACCAGGAGGAGCAGGGGGAGGAGACTGCGGAAGCAGAAGGACAGCATGACGAGCATGACGAGGACGGTAATGATCTAAAAGTGTCATGTCACTAAATTAATTGGACTTTTGAGAGGCATAAATGGCAATGAGGGGTGGGTCCTGTTGTGGAGACCTAATTTGAAACCTAACGATGCCTCTGGAGTGAAGACACTCGCAGTCGACTCTCCTGATCTGCGGGTGTTGCTTTATTATTAAGTATTTCATTAAATCTTTATTCACACGCGTCTGACAACTGCAGCTGCAACAATTTGCCCACAAATTTTTAAAGTAACTTAAACTTTGTCAGAGGTGGGTAATGGGCAGCCTGGCCGCTACATTATACCACAAAAATGACTGAACGCAAGAGGCGCTCCCAAGTGAGTCCTCAGTGAATGTGTACAGGAATTTCCTTTTTTGTGATGTAGATAAATGTTACCTTAAAGGAATCAAAGAAAACTTAGCAGTATGTTTGGTTTTCTACAACAAATAGATTTTACAGTAGGACTTAAGCATTATTGCTGATGAGTGCTGGTTAGTTGGAGAGCTGTTAAATGATGGGAGCAGCAAAGGGAGAAGAACCACTCTGTTTGGAGGCCCATGTAGCTCTAACATTTCGCCCTACCTCTCTATCTCAACAAAAATCAGGACACCCTACCTTTAGTCCTGAATGCTCAAAATGAAGGGGTAGAGCTAAGTGGTAGGGACAAGGGGTGAAATGGGGTTGAGCCTCAGACAGCAGGTTGGAGTTGATGGTCATCATTTTCCTTCAGGAAGTGACATGGAGCTGGACCTGTTGGCTGCCGCGGAGACGGAGAGTGACAGCGAGAGTAACCACAGCAACCAGGATAATGCAAGTGGGCGCCGAAGTGTCGTCACTGCAGCAACAGCAGGATCTGAAGCAGGTATAGATGGTCTGGGAGCAATGACTTACAGAAATGCTTCACCCAGATGCCACTGCAGTTAACAGTAAAGGAAAGTCACAGGAGTTATCATGGTGTAAATTTGTTAACCGCACCCTGCTGTCTTCCTTTGTTTGTGAGTGAAGTGTCATGGGGGCTGGGTAGCGTATTACTTTTCCCCCATATTACAGTTTAACATAACTCAGACTGAGATGCCATTATGTAATATAACGGTCATAAATCTGACCTTAAAATCTGTTTTTATTCCAGTTCTTTAGTAAATGATTCAGGGCATCATAAAATCCCAGATGATTTTACCCTTTGATTTATGCTTGGAACAGAATTACATTGAATTGACAAGTGTGACTGGAGGAACTATTTTACAGCTGTGACATGTAGGCAATGAAAACACGTTAAGCTTTTCTTTGGATTTTTCAGTTTAAAAAAGCCTGAGAATTTGAGCACATGCTTTATTGAAAACTATGTGCTAGCGTTCCAAAACTGATGCAGATGATTAGTCATCTTCAGAGTGAAGTATGAGCGTAATTTACACCCCTAATAATAATAATAGATGAATATAAATAGATGATAAATATAAACAAATTTGTCTTGTATATCTTTTTTAATATGATGATGATGATGATGATATACACTGATTCTGTCTGAACAAAATTCATCTCCAAAATCTTAAGTTTTGGGTAAATGGACTTTTCAAATTAAGTAAAGTAAAATAAAAATATTAACAGCAAATTACAGCAGAACGGAGGTGCAAGGTTTTTCCACAACACAAACACATACAGACACTCATCAGGCATAACATTATGTCCTTGTTTCTGCGCTCATTGTCCATTTTCTCAGCTCCACTTACTATATAGGAGCACTTTGTAGTTCTACAGTTACAGACTGTAGTCCATCTGTTTCTCTGATACTTTGTTAGCTCCCTTTTACCCTGTTCTTCAGGGGTCAGACCCCCATGGACCCTCACAGAGCAGGTAGTATTTAGGTGGTGGGTCATTCTCAGCACTGCAGTAACACTGATGTGGTAGTGGTGTGTTGTGCTGGTATGAGTGGATCAGACACGGCAGTGCTGCCGGAGTAAAGAACAGAGTAAAAGTGGGCCAACAAAGTATGTAGAGAAACAGATGGACTACAGTCTGTAATTTAAACTGTTATAAATTCGTCTCACTTCAGTAAGTGAAAGAAAAAATGATGCTTGTTTGCAACAAGCCTTTATAAGTATTTGCACAATATCATGAAAAGCTTATGTACGTTTTGTGTAACCTTATGAACACTGTCCATCAATAAAAATTACAAAAACATAATAGAAATCCTGAGCTGTCATAATTGTGCGATTTTAAAATGTATCCATAAAATTAAACAAACCGAAACAAGAATGTTCAGCCTTTCTTAGAGAGAATTTGCATATTTTTGCAGCATATCAGTTTTCCTCTTGAATTTGACAGTTGGATGGTATCCTGGTTCATTTGTTTTAAGTCCTTTTTGACCGTTATCAAGGCGTTGTAGAATGCTTTTGTAGTGTCTTTTCACTTTAATGTGTGCAGTTGCATGCTCCACTGATGCTGTCTAACTTGTTTGTTTTGTCAGGTTGTTTGTTTTAATCTTGTCCATAAACTTCTCTGTGTTCCTGAAGGTGCCAGCAGCGTTCCTGCCTTCTTCTCTGAGGATGATTCTCAGTCCAACGATTCAAGCGATTCGGACAGCAGTAGCAGTCAGAGCGATGATGCGGATCAGGAGACGTACCTGCTGGACGAGCCACTCGAGAGGACCACCGGTTCAGCTCACGCTAACAGTGCCGCCCAGGCGCCCCGCTCCATGCAGTGGGCTGTACGGACCACCCCCAGCCAGCGCTCTGCAGGGGGTGCCCCTGCCAGCTCCTCCACTCCTGCAGGTACACCTTACACTGCTGAATGTTTCTGCTGGATCTAAATCTCTGACCTCACAAGAATTCAGTTTGATTATGGGTTTTGGATATATGATGTATGGAGCTGGTACCTAACCAGATGACTAGTAAACGCAAGTATCAGAAGTAGAGGTCAGACAGTTTGTCCTTTTTAAGGTTCAGTTTGTTCGTTCATGGAATATTTATTTTATTGTTGTTTTTTTTTTTTGTTTGTTTGTTTGTTGTTGTTTTTTTTTTTTTTACTTTGACTTGCTCAACAGAAGTGCAGAAACAAGTAAGAGTGTATACATCATAGGAATAATAAATGTAAACATCAAGAGGTAGAGCAGTTTCAATCAGCTAGAGAGCAAACAAATTCAAATCTAACCATCACCTAGCTTTCAAGTTTTCCTTTTACTAAAGGATTAGCGGATAGAGCAGGATGAGTTGTCCAGATTTGTTGTAATTGCAGCGAACTGTGCCGTACCCAACTCTTCATAAAGTTCTGCCTTTGGTTTTTTTCTTTTTTGGTACCCTGAGTGTACTGAAATGTGGTGGGCTTAAGCACATTTTAAAAGCAATCAATCCTTGATTCTCTACAGTTTGAAATGGGCACATAATGTAATGTAATGTAATGTAATGAATCGGCCTGTTGCCTTTGTTATTGCTTGAGATCAGAGGTCTTGGAGAATTTGGCCCTAAACATTGCTTAGTGGGGTTAGCTGTACAGTTGGAAGTTTGCATGCTCTGTGATCAAACAAGGAGCAGTGTGCTCTCTGGATGACACACAATGCTAACGTCTCTGTACCTCTCCTAGCGAGCTCGACAGGCCTGATCTACATCGATCCATCCAACCTGCGCCGGAGCAGCGCCATCAGCACCAGCGCAGCAGCCGCCGCCGCGGCACTGGAGGCCAGCAACTCCAGCAGTTACCTGACCTCCGCCAGCAGCCTGGCTCGAGCCTACAGCATCGTCATCCGGCAGATTTCTGACCTAATGAGCCTTATCCCCAAATACAACCACCTGGTGTACTCTCAGTACCCTGCTGCAGTCAAACTCACCTACCAGGATGCAGTCAACTTGCAGGTGAGCCTTACCTGAGGAGAGACCGGTGTTCTCTGCTGCTTGTATGATTCCATGTTGACCACAGCAAAGAACAGAAACAGTGGTTAACTGTGAAAGGTTAAAAAATAACACCAGACCCTTAACTTGTAATGACGAATAGACCAACAGAGAATTTGAAAAGTAAAAAGCAAGCGTAACATTACAGGGCATTTAAACACATTTAATTTCATTGCTTTAGACATGGAATGTTTTTTGTTAAGCTGTTTGTGTCTCCTCCTGCAGAACTTCGTGGAGGAGAAACTGATCCCCACCTGGAACTGGATGGTGTCCATCATGGACTCAACAGAGGCTCAGCTTCGTTATGGTTCGGCTCTGTCCTCAGCCGGAGACCCAGGACACCCCAGCCACCCACTACATGCTTCCCAGCACACCGGCCGCCGAGAACGCATGACTGCACGTGAGGAAGCCAGCCTCCGCACCCTCGAGGGACGCAGGTCAGACACCTGTTGAATGAATAGTGTTGATGCTGAACAACAGCTTTTTTGATCAGCAGGAGGAGATAAAGTGGTGATGGAAACTGTACTTTGCTAATTGTGAAAAATCATCAAATGACCATGTATCCCCATTCATTGGGTAGAAAACTTTAGAAACGCTTTAGAAAAAGATTTACAGGCTCAGAGAGAAAGCACCATCATTTAACTATTTAAACAGTTTTTAAATAAAATGTTTCATAAAAAGTAAAAAAAAAAAACACATACTGTAACAATAACAATGTTATTTCTCTGTGTTCTAGACGTGCGGCTACTTTGTTGACCGCTCGTCAGGGTATGATGTCGGCTCGTGGGGACTTCCTGAACTACGCACTTTCTCTGATGCGTTCCCATAACGATGAGCACTCTGACGTGCTGCCCGTGTTGGACGTGTGTTCTCTCAAGCACGTGGCCTATGTCTTCCAGGCCCTCATCTACTGGATCAAGGCCATGAACCTGCAGACCACCCTGGACACCACGCAGATAGACAGGAAGAGGTCAGGAGTATAGACCATAGACATGTTTCACGTGTCCTTCAGGATTAATTTGTGTGTTATTGCACTGTATTTTATTTTATTTTATTTTTTTAATGAATTAAAGGATTCATTTTTGTTCTTCAGAAACCGTGAGTTGTTGGAACTTGGGCTGGACAACGAGGACTCTGAGCATGAGAACGATGAGGACACCAATCAAAGTGAGTTCACAGGTTTCGAGTCCACTTTGTTGACCAATCGTTGCTGCCCTAGTGCCTTTCTGTAATTTTTATGCTCTGTATGGCACAACAATGCTTTTTTAAATGGGGACCAATCTGCATTTTTTTTTTTCATTTTTTATATCACTCCTCGACGCCTTTTTTTTTTTTTTTTTTTTTTTTTGGGTCATGACTTTGTTAGTGTGTGTTAAATATTATACATTTACTTAAATTTCTCTGTTTGCATCTATTTAGGCTCCACCCTGCAGGATAAAGAGGAGGAGGCTGTCCCCGCAGAAACTGGCCAGCACCACCCATTCTTCCGTCGTTCTGACTCCATGACCTTTCTTGGCTGTATCCCTCCGAATCCCTTTGAAGTACCTGTAGCTGAGGCTATCCCACTGGCTGACCAGCCACACCTCCTACAGGTGGGCACACTGTATTTCTGCTTATGTTTTGGTTATTTTGATGGTACCTTTTAATGGTAACTTTTAATATTTGGATGTGGCTGCACGAAGGTTGATGCTGTAATAATTTTAATGTCATTTTAATTTTTTTGAAGTCGCCAAGTTACAATAGTGTTATGGGTTTATTAGTTAATTAATTAATTACATTTATTTAATATACAATCTTAGTATCTTAAGAATATAGCAATGGTTTGGAGAGGATACAGTATCTGATTTGCTTTTTTTTCTTACCAACACTCACTGCAATTTAAATCTGGATTATTTCCTATTAATTAAACTTAATTTGAGATTGAAATTTAAGATTGCACAATTACACATTGCGTGTTTGATATAAAAAAATGAATTTTTCAGCCCTACTTAAGTCACTATTAAGAAGATTGGTATTCAGTATGTAAATTTAGGAAGGTTGTTTGGTAACACTTTATTTGGATAGTCGACTTTTAGATGCTTTGTAGATATTTAATTTACTTAAGTTACGATCAACTAAATATCTACTAAATTGACTAATTTCTAAACTCAAAACTGGCTCTAATCCTAACCTCAACCTAAAACCTAAACCCAGCCCTCACCCTGATTTTAGCCCTAATCCTGGTCTAAATTCTAACCCCACCACTATTTAGAATCAACTGAGTTTTGACTGATAGTTTAATAATTTGAATGTCTCTATAAACTATAGGGGACTGTTCAAATAAAGTGAGACTGGATGTTGCATATAAAAGCCTATTTTTAATCATAACATTTTCCAATGTTTGTCGTTATAGCCAAACGCAAGGAAGGAGGACCTGTTTGGGAGGCCGAGTCAAGGCCTCTACTCTTCCTCATACATGGCTAGCAAAGGCCTTTCTGATCTCACAGTGGACATGAACTGCTTGCAGGTAAACACACATGCGTACAGTAACTACAGTAACAGTATTAGAGGCCATGCACTGCTGAAAATCCAGTTTATGTTCATATTTGCTTTTCAGTAAGTGCCAGCCCTGCCAGTGGGGAGCACCTCTTTGACCTCTTTGCTTTGCATATTTAATGCAGCTCACAGAATGAATTGATAGCTAAGCTATTGAATTTACCTGTATTTAAAAGGGATGGAACATGTTACCTCCGGGTCCCTCTGATCTGAGCTGATGGCTTCTGTAGTCACGTGATTGGACTTTTTATGCCTTTATTGCCAAGTCTTTTGTCAGAAGCTGATGTTTTATTATGTATTATATTATAATATTATCTATTGGATTATAATTAAAAATAATATATTGTGTGTAATGCTCTTCCCAGATTCTGCCCACAAAGATGTCCTATTCGGCCAATATGAAGAACGTTATGAGTATGGAGTCTCGGCAGAGGGGAGCTGAAGATCATCCGGCAGGCGCACAGGAAATGGACACCTCCAAGCCTGGCCCCTCCCCTCATGACCTGGCTGCCCAATTGAAGAGCAGCCTGCTAGCAGAGATTGGTCTGACTGAGAGTGATGGCCCACCACTCCCGACATTTATGTAAGAATGAATGTTGTGTTGTCAGTGAGTGTGTTTACATGCACTTAATAATCCATTAACTGCAGCAAATCAGATTTGTCAGTAATCTGATCAACACATTTACGTGGACTTGGGTAATCAGATAATGGGGGAAACTCCAGGTCTACATGAGTCGGACAATAATCAGATTTCTGCTTTACAACTAGCCAGTAAAGTCACAAAGCCGTGATGTAAACATAACATAAAACTCCAAGTTTGTGCTGCGGCTTTAAAAAAAAAAAAAAACTATACCAGAAAATATGAACATGCATCATCTAGAATATCATGAATATTTAAATCCTTCATTTCATGTTTGGTTTCAGTGTCCCGCCATCTCCTGGCGACGCTTATTGCTTGTTGAATCAGACGTCTGACCACACTTAAAATTATGGATGCATGAAATAGATTTGAATAGGCCTGAAATGTATTTTTAAAGATCTTTTTGTGACGGAGAAGTACACGGAGGACATGCAAATTAGTACTTAAAGAAAACTCACTATTTTACCATTGTTGGCATTACATATTAAAAACGTAGGTTGTCCAGCGGTTTTGGCTAGTAAATAAAATGGCTGTATTCACATTGTAGATCAGGGTTTCAGTCTCAGCCACTAAAAGGGCCATATTAAAAAAATCTAAAACAATCTGTGGGCCAGCTGTGTGTTTTATTTTTTCATAACATTTTGCCATCATCCCAGCTGGCCACTGTTTATTCAGAATATGCCGAAACTACAATGTGAAAAACAGGGACTGAACACTTGAACTTGAATTATTTTATAAATAATTTTAAATACAGCAAATTCTAAAATAGCCTACATTAAGTGCAGATAATGGAAACTTCTTCAAATGTCCCTAGTTTATTTATTTAGTTATTTATTTATATAATATATATTTCCCTTTCGCTTGAACTATACTTTTGGGTAGCGCTGTCTTATAGAGCACACGTTATGTTGCAGCGCATGTTGCAAACTGTTGTTCAGCTCATGGGTTAATGGGCTAATATTAATAGAAAACTAAAATAAGTTTGAGGGCCAAATAGGATTGTGCCATGGGCCTGACTTGAGCTGCGGGCTTTGTGTTTGACACATGGGTTGTAGATGATGAGGCGCTGCACCATTTCACATTAACCCACTCTGAATGACCACATCTGTCAATAGACCATTCAGAAATTGAGTAGTCGGTGGACTGCCTGTGAGCAGTTGGTATGACGTCATGCTACATTTCATACATTGGTGTAGTGTTCACTACCATTAGCTTAATGTTTTTCACAGCGATGACTTACTTTAATGATAATTATCAAGCTGTTTATGATGATGCTCTGGTATGTCGATGTAGAAATGTTTGTTACTTTGTTCTGGATTGACTATTTAAACTGTGGTGTTCTTGTTTCTGCCAGTCCCCACTGTAGCTTCATGGGGATGGTGATCTCTCATGACATGCTGCTGGGTCGCTGGCGGCTCTCCCTCGAGCTCTTTGGGCGAGTCTTCATGGAGGACGTTGGAGCAGAACCTGGATCTGTGAGTAACACACTAACCAGTCAGTTTGACAGTACAGTGATGCTGCACAATTAGGTGTTTTCACTGCTCCAGTGCATTATTCAGTTCAGAAGCTTTATTAGCTGATGAGTAACATGCTGTAGAACAGGGTGGATAGTCTTCCTCTGGATTTTCCATCCTCTTTAATGAAAGAGCTCTTGAATTAAATACTTCAGCTGCTTTGTTTTATGTTAGGGATTGGGTAGCCACCCGCTTTTGTGATGGTTTGCAGAATTAAACCCAATGATAATCATACAATTGTAAATTTTAATAATGCATTTTTCACAATTTTAAAATGTTCTGTGCCAGATGTCTTGACATAGGGACCAATAGAAGTGGTCCAACATGATTAATACTGCACTTTTTTTGTCTATAATTGAATATGATGAGTGGAAATGGCAACAAATGAGCTTGTTTGGTTTTGCTTTCAAACATTTTAATTAAAAATCTATTAACAAGTGTCTCTTAGGTGCATCATATTGTCTAGTTACAACAAATTTATCCTGACTTCTTTCTCATCCTTTCCAGATTCTGACAGAGCTGGGTGGTTTTGAGGTGAAGGAGTCGAAGTTCCGGAGGGAGATGGAGAAGCTGAGGAACCTGCAGTCTCGGGATCTGGCCCTGGAGGTGGACCGGGACAGAGATCAGCTCATCCAGCAGACCATGCGGCAGCTTAACACTCACTTCGGCCGCCGTTGCGCCACCACGCCCATGGCAGTGCACCGCGTCAAGGTCACTTTTAAGGATGAGCCCGGAGAGGGCAGCGGAGTCGCTCGCAGCTTTTACACGGCCATCGCACAGGCCTTCCTGTCCAACGACAAGCTGCCCAACCTCGACTGTGTGCAGAGCGTCAGTAAGGGGATGCAGGCCAGCAGTGAGTACCGCCTTTCAGCCGTTGGCAACGACTGTTAAAGCTGTAGTTTGGTGAAATAATCTAATTTAAACACGGCACAAATGTAGTCGATCAGAAAAGTTTAGGATTTAAGAAGCTTAAGTTTGCTTCTTTAGTTTTGCACTAAAGCTATGAGGCTAATGTGGTAACAGTGGACACTCGCACTTCACCATACAGCATCATGTAAAACTCATGGCACATTCATCACGCGCTCACATTGGGTTCAAATTTTACATCACTTGTACGTCACACCCTGCTGTGCTGGAATCACCCACCCGGCACCAAGGTCCACAAGGCCCATGTTCAGGAGACGTAAACGGTAATCGATTCCAAATTTTGTCTTCGATTGAGTTTTGCTCTCCGTATGATGTCGGTCAGGTTTGGACAGAATTTTTTTTCAGGTTTGGACTAAAAACAGTTTGTCAGGCAAGCTGATTCTAACTGCTGTTATTTCACCATAGCACAAGTTTATTCACAAACACGATCACCCTGCGATGATGCACTCCCTCTCGTCTTCTATTGCTTACACAAAGTTCTCGGGCTGCATTAAAGTCCCATTTTTTTTTAACTTGTCTTAAATGGTGTTAAGTAATATCAAGCCAAGGTTTTGTGGTTTCTGGCACTGTATTATGTTTAGTTTAAGGCCCCTTATGTCAGTACACTGTTATTTACTTCATAAAAGATCTTGAGCCATCTTGCCAGAAGCTGCTCATAAATACCAAACGGTTGCTTTATAAATGTTATTCAGTGCTTATGCATGTTTAATGAATCCCTTATGTAGATAGTCTTCAAATGAAGTGTTACCAAAAATGTTACTAATTATGGATTACGTAGGTGCGTCTTAGCATTTATGAGATCATTCTAGTACAGTCTAGGTTGCTTAGTTGCTTTGACTGCTTTTGTTCACACACTGCTTTTATAACAGGACAAAAAATACATTGAAAGTGGCCATTAAGATGTGGGTTAGTTATAGATTTGTCTGATCTTGTTTGTAGACCTCATGCAGCGTCTGAGGAACAGAGACCGAGAACGGGAGAGGAGAAGCGGGGGCCTCAGGGCCGGATCACGACGGGACCGCGACAGGTGAGTCGAGTTGCCCCTTTTACAGCCTGTTACTAAACATCATACCATGTATGAGACCCATCTAGAGTTATAGGTGAATAATGGTCATCTATTATAGAAATTATTAATAGTACTTGAGTCTTGGTGTGAGGGGCATTGGTCTTATTCTGTGTGTTGACTAAAGCTCTGTTCTTTATTGAAAACCCCTATTTTCTTCTGCAGGGACTCCAGAAGGCAGCTGTCCATCGACACCCGGCCATTCAGGCCAGCGTCTGAGGGAAATCCAAGCGACGAGCCGGACCCTCTGCCCGCGCACAGACAGGCTTTAGGAGAGCGGCTGTACCCACGTGTTCACGCCATGCAGCCGGTATGAATTCACTGACCACTTATTTTTGTGTGTATTTAATCATAAAACATCTTTTTGAATGCAGACATTCTACAGGAAGATTTAAAGAGACAGGTTGACGTATAAAATCTAAAAAGAATTTAGCAAGAAGTCAAATTAAAATACCATATCAGACAATAAAAAGCAGAATAATGCAAAAAAAAATTAAATGGTAAATAAATGGCGTTTCACACCAGACGCGGTAACCATGTGCAGTGCGCTCCTATATTAATCACCTTCACTGTGGCCACGCTCCACACGCAGCACCGTGGTGGTAGCATGCACCTGAAGCTCAAAATACACTTTGGGTCCATTTCTGACGCATGCTGCCCACCATTCCAGCAGTTTCTATGCAGAAACAGTAAAGAAATGCAATGTCTAGGCTATAATATACAATCTAGGCTAATAAACACATTAACAAATCTAGTTTTAACTCTTTGACAGGTTGACTGAAATCTCTTGTGTAGGTTAATGTTGGGAACACACAGGCGTCTCCTACTCTTTATATAGCGCTGCATTGTCTGGTGAGAAAATCAGCAACAGTCAAGGCAGCTATCAAATTTTTATTGTTGATCTGTCATCTACATAAAGTTGGTATGAGACAAACGGACAAAGTAGACATTTATATTACGTAAAAATGCAACACAAACGGCAACTGCTCTTGCTTTGCGTGGCACGTGTTTCATCCGGTGTGAAATACCGAGCATTACGGGAGAGGTTCCAGATTAGCATGTGCGCCACGTCGCATCTGGTGTGAAATGGGTTTAAGATACAAGCTCATGTCATGAGACATTTGATATGGGGTCATTTTGATCGGTGTGCCTCGCTGCCCTCTGTTGGTTGCTTTTTTTTTTACATGTGCACATGTGCATGTAAGAGTCACATTCCTTTTTTTTTTTTTTTTTTTTTTTTTTGGTCAAATTTCTGATCCTGGCAAAGCTTTCATATTGAATTATTTCTGGTCGCAGAGGTGCTTAAACTTCAATCAGGCAACAGTGGCACATTAAGTGCTCAAAGACCACAAATTTCAGCTCATGATTAGTTTTTTCATAAATCCTAAATTTGCCTTTGACAGTTAGAAAAATATTTAATTTGTCTAAAGTTATTAAAATTGATTCACATCAGTTGTTTGCTAGCCAAATTTATTTATTTACAGAACACCTTTTTAAAATAAAAATAGGCAGGTTGACAAATATAAAGAATTGGGCAAAGATTCAAAAAGTCACATTAAAATACTAAAGGACTTACATAAAAAAATACAAAGCAAAATAATATTTAAAAAAGGACAAATTGCTCTGACACCATGTCATGTCTGTATAAGCATTTATGAGGTTATTTTAAACATTTTTTTTATTTGAGTGCTTATGATTATTTATAAGCAGTGTGTGTAAATGGTGTTCTCTGATCTGCAGGCATTTGCCAGTAAAATCACAGGAATGCTGCTGGAGCTTTCCCCAGCTCAGCTACTGCTGCTCTTGGCCAGCGAGGACTCACTGAGAGCTCGCGTGGAGGAAGCCATGGAGCTCCTAATCACACATGGAAGGTACTGCATACTTTCTCAGACTGAACGCATGCATATACAGCAGGGGCATCCAGTCCCATCCGCAAAGGGCCGTTGTGGCTGCAGGTTTTCATTCAAACGAAGCAGGAGATCACATGATTAAATGTTTGAAACCTGAGAGGAACTGATTGAACTTGTGGAATCAAGTGAGCTTCGGCTTGTTTGGTGTGAAAACCTGCAGCCACATTGACCCTTCATGGATAAGATTGATATGCAGGCTTGAATTCTAAGTCTTACTCATATATTTTTCTTCACAGGGAAAATGGTGCTGACAGTATACTGGATCTTGGTCTCCTTGACACTCCAGAGAAAGCACAGGTGAAATGTCATAGCTTTTTTAAAGCAGGTTGAAAATAGTGATGCTAACAATCCTCTTTTTCTGATAATGGTGTGCAAAATTAATGAAGTGAACCATTAATCCAAGTTTAGAAAGGTATCAGACTAAACAGCCTCAGATGGTAAAGGTACTGCATTAATTAGTTTTGTGGCCAATTGAAAGAGAACTACAAACTACAGTTGCAAAAGTATCTGGCCTTTTGTTTGTATTTGACAAGATTCCACTCATCATTGTTTGCTCCTCTGTCTCTAAGTACATCTGCTCATGCTTCTATGACCATCACTGACGGTATGCCTAGAAGCACCAGCTGATTATTTACAGCGATACCAGTACTGCTACTACTGCCAATAATAACTAATAAAAGCAATTATGGTTTCGTTTTTGCAATGTTCTCACTGCTTGCTACTCCATCTCCAAGTCTATCTGCTGATGCTTTTATGAGCATTGCTGATGGTGTGTCTAGAAGCATCAGCCTCTTGTAAAGTAGCTGACTGCACAGTGTACCTTGGTGGTAACATTATGGCGAAAGCAGACGTGTGAACTGATTCCTGTTGACTTAAACAGTTTTAATGATCTGTCCTGCCTGTGTTTGAATGTTGGTTGTGAACTGTTAACCCTGTGTGTTCCTGCAGCAGGAGAACAGGAAGAGACACGGTTCAACCCGCAGTGTGGTGGACATGGAGCTGGACGACACGGATGATGGTGACGACAACGCTCCTCTCTTCTATCAGCCCGGAAAAAGGGGCTTCTACTCCCCCCGGCCCGGCAAGAACACAGAGGCCAGACTTAACTGCTTCCGCAACATCGGCAGGTAGGCAGCTGGACCTAAAGCAGGGGTGTCGAACTCAACCAGTAAAAGGGCCATATTAAAAATTCTTGTCAAATCTGTGGGCCAGAGGAAAAAATGCTTTTATTTCATGTTGTGCTGTAACCCAAACTGACAATTATTTATTCAAAATATGCAAAAGCTTCAACTGTAAAATACACACTTATTGTAGACCTTAAATTATTACATGGACACTTGAAATATTCTGAATTTAAATGCTCACAGGAGCTCAGTCTTTAAAACCTGCCTATCTGCCAGACGCAGGTAAAACAGGCTAATATTAATAGAAAATTCAAATACTCTTGCCTAATAGGATTGGGAGTTTGGCAGAGTGTTAAGTCGTCTGGTCAGGTTATTTACAAAAAATGTTTTCCCCTTTTCAATTTCATTGTTTTACATGTTTATTGTAAGAATTAATTCATATTTTGTTTGTAGGTATTAAGATATTAGTTCTCCTTGAAGTACGCTAGTGCAGATGTAATGGAGCTGATTTTCTGTTTGTTTGTGGTTTGCCAGTTTTAAATGTTTTAAGATGATGTTTATACATTTTTTTTTTTTAAATGTTAAAGAAACAGTAATTTTCTGTTGTGTATTTTCTATGTAGACAACTCACTTTAGTTTTATTTTAGCGCAATTTAATAAGAAAATTGCATAATTAATTTCACAAACTTATTTTCTCCCGTTTTTCCAGAATACTCGGGCTGTGTCTACTCCAGAATGAGCTTTGCCCCATCACCCTGAATAGGCACGTCATTAAGGTGTTGCTAGGTAGAAAGGTGAGTATCTGTGGCCGAAAGTTTCTTTAGAAATATTTTTAGGTGTCGGTCTGGGCAGTTTTCAGTGATTCTCTGAACACTCACACTTGTAACACAGGTGAACTGGCACGACTTCGCCTTCTTTGACCCGGTGATGTACGAGAGTTTGCGGCAGCTGATTCGTCACTCGCAGACGGGTGAAGCTGAGGCTGTTTTCGCAGCGATGGATCTCGCTTTTGCTATCGATCTCTGCAAAGAGGAAGGATCTGGACAGGTAACACATTCAGCCATTCCTTTATCAGAACATTGTATCTCTGAAATCTTTTTACAAGAAACGGGGAAAGATGTTCATGAATTAAACTGTTATATTAACATTTCAGTGATTTTTAAATTTTAGTGATTTTGGACAGTTTCTGCAGTGATATCTGCAATAGCATGTTGTTGCCCAAAAAGGTCCCTTTCCTCCCGGTCAGCATTTCTTGTATTTGATTTCATATCGTGTGCTTTGTCAGGTGGAGCTCTTGGCTGGCGGAGCAAACATGCCTGTGACTCCTCAAAACGTGTATGAGTATGTGAGGAAGTACGCTGAACACAGGATGCTGGTGGTAGCAGAGCAGCCTCTGCATGTAAGTACACTTACTAACCCTGTTTACTTTCATGTTTTGTGTGAGCTCCCATTACTGAGGTATTTAATAATTTGGCCAAAGTCTTTCAGGCAGAATTTCTAATGTCTGCACTTTTTTATATATATATATATATATATATATATATATATATATATATATATATATACATATGTATATATAAAAATATTGTACTATATTTCCAAAAGTATTCACTCACCCATTCAAATTATTGAATTCAGGCATTCCACTCACTTCCATGGCCACTGGTATATAAAATCAAGCACCTAGCCCTGCAGACTGCTTCTACACACATTAGTGAACGAATGGGTCGCTCTCAGGATCTCAGTGAATTCCAGCGTGGTACCGTGATAGGGTGCCACCTGTGCACTCGTAAAATTTCCTCAAGACTAAATATTCCACAGTCAGCTGTCAGTGGTATTATAACAAAGTGGAAGCGATTGGGGACGACAGCAACTCAGTCACAAAGTGGTAGGCCACATAATATAACCGCGCGGGCTCAGTGGATGCTGAGGCACATGGTGCAGAGAGGTTGGCAACTTTTTGCAGAGTCAATCACTACAGACCTCCAAACATTGCGTGGCCTTCATATTAGCTCAAGAACAGCATAGAGAGCTCCATGAAATGGGTTTCCATGGCCAAACAGCTTCATCCAAGCCTTACATCAGCTTACATAATGCTTCAGCAGATCAAGAGATGTTGGACAATTTCATGTTCCAAACTTTGTGGGAACTGTTTGGGGACGGTCCCTTCCTGTTCCAGCATGACTGCACAGCAGTGCACAAAGCAAGGTCCATAAAGACATGGATGAGCGAGTTTGGTGTGGAAGATCTTGACTGGCCTGCACAGAGTCCTCACCTCACCTGATGGAACACCTTTGGGATGAATTAGAGCGGAGACTGCTAGCCAGGCCTTCTCATCCAACATCAGTGTCTAACCCTACAAATGTGCTTCTGGAAGAATGATCAAAAATTCCCATAAACACACTCCTAAAACTTAAGGAAAGCCTTCCCGAAAGAGTTGAAGCTGTTATAGCTGCAAAGAGTCGCTCAAGTTCATATGTGTGTGAAGGAAGACGAGTGAATACTTTTAGGAATATAGTATGTGTGCGAGTTTGTGTGTGTATAACACACACACACACACGTGTTTTTTCTAAAATAGTAGCAAATGTTTCCTTTGGATACTAAAGTTCCTTGCATGCGCAGATCATATAGGTATGTATTTAAAAAAATTCTGGTTCCATTGACTTGCATTGAAAGTAGTGTGTGTTTTTTCCTTCTACTGAAAAATTGCCATTTTGGAGAAATGACAGTTTATTGGGAGCTTTTTGCATCTGCATGTAAGAGTCACATACTCTGATTTTTGGTCCAAAATTTCTGACAGAACACAGGTCACACAGGTGCCTACAGACCACCGATTTAAGCTAATGGCTAGAGTTTTCACGGTTTTCAGTTTTCGCTGAACATCCTCGAGCCTAAACCTGCCTTTAAATCTGATTCTGATTAACTCTGAGTTCTGGCCACATTAGCACTGTTGTCCCACTTCTGAGTGAAAGTGTTTTTGTTTACAGGCCATGAGGAAGGGGCTCCTAGATGTGCTTCCTAAAAACGCGTTGGAGGACCTGACGGCTGAGGACTTCAGGCTGCTGGTTAACGGCTGCGGAGAGGTCAATGTGCAGATGCTCATCAGCTTCACCTCGTTCAACGATGAGTCTGGTATGGTACCAATTAATTAAAGGAGTACTCCAGCACTTTCCTGATCTCTATAGATACTGCAGACAAATTTTCTTGCAGTTGGGAGGGGAAAAAAACTCAACACATTGGAGGCCACTTGGCAGCGCATGTATGAATGAATGTTTAAAAAAAAATAAATAAAGGAAATGATTCAAAATAAATGATCACAAACATATGTTACTGGTATAGGGCATCAGGTTCGAAAACGGATTAGGCTTAAAAATGTTGGAGTATTCCTTTAATGGCAGTTTCTAATCAGGGGTCTGTGATGGGTTAATTATTTAAGATTTCTGTGATCAGCTGTTCTATTTCATCTGCTTGTCCTGTCCTGTTCTGTTCTGGGGTGTTTAAACTGCTTTTTGTTGAAACTGCAGGCGAGAACGCAGAGAAGCTGCTGCAGTTCAAGCGCTGGTTTTGGTCCATCGTAGAGAAAATGAGCATGACGGAGAGGCAGGATCTGGTAGGACTCTGGTCATTCATAACTCATTTATTAGTGTACGTTCTTAACGCTGCCTAGAGGGCAGAGGTAGAACACATGCGTTACGCAACACATGCCACGGTGACCTCATTTTCTCATGATATTGTAGTGGAAACACTACAAATCAGTATTTTCATTCACTTATTAATCCCTTATTAAAGGCATATTCTCTACTATGAATTATTAATTAGCATGTTATTACTTATTCATAGTGTTCTATGACTTATTCAGGTAGTGTTATAAATTATTCAGTGCTACAAATTATTCAATATAAATAATAATTAAATATGTAATTTTGTATAAATGAACAGCGCTAATAAATTTAACAGTATGTCATGCATTACTTCACTGAATCCAGCAGTACAGATGTTGCACCATTTATAAAATGTTGACTCTACACGGCTTCATTCATGTGTTTTATGTTTGAGATCAGATTATTAGTTTGTATTTGGCAGCAATGTGGATAAATATTTAATGTTTGTATTTGTCTGCCCTTTGAGAGCAAAAGGTGCCCCTTAAAGTCTTTTCTAAAGTCTTAATTTTCTTTCCTGTTTTATTGAAAAATAGTGCCCGTTTTTGCTTTTTAAGGCTCTGTGGCTAAGATTTTTCCTGTACTGTCATTTTAACACGCGCATCTCTTTCCTTGCTGTTTTGCAGGTGTATTTCTGGACATCAAGCCCATCTCTCCCAGCCAGCGAGGAAGGATTCCAGCCGATGCCCTCCATCACCATCCGGCCGCCGGACGACCAGCACCTGCCCACCGCGAACACCTGCATCTCCCGCCTCTACGTCCCCCTCTACTCCTCCAAACAGATCCTCAAACAGAAACTTTTACTAGCCATCAAGACCAAGAATTTCGGTTTTGTGTAGAGGTCGACAAACGCAAATGTTTACTTGTTGTGTAATATTACTAGTTCCATTTTTGTAGATTTATTTTTTGTCTATACAATTTTATGAAATTTAAAAGAAAGAAGTGCTGTCACATCCTCGTGGTAGGTTTTTTTTTTTTTTTCTTTTTTTTTTCTTTCCCCTCCCCACCACACCCGTTTTCCACCATCTCTCCCTCCGTTTCCTTTTTCCCCGTCTGTGTTGTGAACACAGATGCAGCTTGTTCTTATTTTGTTTTTATTTCCGTTTCCCAAGTAAATTATACATTCCTGCATTGGCTTACCGAAGTTGAAGCCTGCGGCCGTCGGCTCCATCAGCTCAAACTGTAACTTCCTCAGAAACTTTGGCCCGACAGTAAACTGTCCGGCAGACCCCAGCCAAAGATGACAGCAGATGTATTTAAAGAAACAGAAAAATTTCACTGTGATTATAAATTTTGTTTGTTTCTCCCCCCACCCCACCCCCCCCATTACCCTGAACATAAAACTTATGACTGAGAGTTCACTGCTGCCTTTGTGGAAAGTCATTTTTTCTTGTATAGGGGGAGTAGGGAATTTCAAAATAAACTTGGATGCAAACCATTAACATGACTTTTGATTGATTTTTCGTTAATATCTAGTTGTTTGTCACACTTTTTCTACCGAATAACAAGAGAACACCATTTTGACGGGCTACGATCTACAAATGTCTTAAATTTAACAAATTTGTGAATCTAGAGGAATTCCAGTCGCTTTCCCTTCATTTCTGCAGAATAAAATGATCGTTGTTCAGAGTGGTTTGGAGTGAAATGCTCCGTTCTAGAAAGAAAAAAAAAAGTGCCTTAAACTAGTCTAGTTTGTACAAACTTTAATTTTCAGGATGGAAAATAAACCTAAAGCACAAAAAGAAATGCTGCACTCCCTCTATAAGACTTTGGTTGCAACAAGTGACAAATGATGCATCCTCCTTTTGATCAAAGCTCACCAGCTACATAAGATACAGTATTGACAAACCCAAAATGTACCCAATTCTGCTAACCCCCCTAGACATGCTGAACAGTAAGGGGAGCTGCTGAGAGCCCAAGAGTGCGTGGGCGATCGGGCGTGGGTCTCTGGTGCCTGTGGACAGGGACAAGTCCTTGGTGCGCAGAAGTGGAGCTGAAATGTTCACATCCACACCCTACTAGCTGTGCCCCATGGCCTGAGTCCTGCACTCTATGCCCTAGAGATTCGTTCTACTGTCACTTACAGCTTGTGCCCTACACTCTGCTCCCTACTTAATGCAATCTATAGCCTATGCCCTACATCCTGCACGCTAAACTGTTAACCCTGCACCATACACCCAGAAGGCTGCTCCCTACACTCTGAACGCTACACCCAGAACGCTGCTCCCTACACTGCACCTGGCACCCCTATACCTTGAACTCTGCACCATATACCCAGAACCCTGCTCCCTACACTCTGCACCCTGTACCTTGGACAAATTTTATAAAACTATTGTTTATTTAAAAACTACTTATTAAAAGGGAAGAAACCACCTCAAGATTGAGATTTTATAACAGAATTTGTTTAATCTGTTGGCATTATTTTTGAAGATATGTTGAATTGAGTATTTGCACTTTTACTCTATTACGACAGCAAGAGAAAACATTTGTACTCCTCACATTTTCATTTACTCCTTCAAAGTACTCGCAGTACTACTAGCCTAGTTATATTAACATTAATAATGATTACAACGATACTAATAACTGACAATTGATTGTGCAATACAGAATAAAATAACCAGCATAAGAGAGAGAATGGGAAAGAGAAAAAGAGAGAGAATAGGAGAGCAAAAGAGAGAGAAAGATGGAGACAGAGAGAGAGAGAATAGGAGAAAGAGAAAGAATAGGAAAGAGCAAAAGAGAGAGATGGAGACTGAGAGGGAGAATAGGAGAAAGAGAAAGAAAAGAGAATGGGAGAAACAGTGAGGGAGGGAGAGAGTGTGAGAGAAATTGGGAGAAAGAGGGAAAGTGAGTGAGATTGGGAGAGAGAGAGGGAGAAAGAGAGTGAGAGAGAATGGGAGAATGGGAGAAAGAGAGGGAGGGAGAGAGAAAGAGAGGGAGGGAGAGAGAAAGAGAGAGGGAGTGAGAGAGAGAGAGATTGGGAGAAAGAGAGAGGGAGAGAGAGCGAGAAAGGGAGAGAGAATGGAAAAAAGAAAAAGATGTAAACAAAGAGAGAGAGAATGGGAGAGAAAGAAAAGAGAAAGGGAGCAATAGAGAGAATGGAGAGAGAAAGAGAGTTTAATGTAAACGTAATGTTAAACGTAAAACTGTGCTCACCTTTTATTTGGCGACGAACGGGAGAAGATCCACGTTGTTGTGGGGGCGCAGCTAATATTTAAGGTGGAACGGGGAAATTCAAGTAAGAAGCTGACTTTAGCCTCGTTTACTCAGTTTAGTCAGTCAAGAGAGCTAACGTTGGCTTAGCCTTAGCAAATGGCTTCGCTAATGAGACGACACTAAATTCCCAACTTTTTGCAGAGTGAGCACCAGAGATCATCGCCCAGGTCTGATTCGCCTGGCTTACCACTTACGAGGTCTGTATGATCCCCTTCTCCTCAGCTAGACAGCAGAGGATTGCCTCTCTTGTTGTGCTAGTAAATCTCTGGTAGCACGGCAGAGGCAGTGGTGTATTAGAGGAGCAGCAGCAGCGACTCCCCCAGGCTCGATGGTGCAGTTGAATGATGAAGAATGGATCTAAAATACTGTTGATGACTTGAACTAACAGGATAGATCCATTTGGCGGAGCTAAAACTGGCCTAGTGACCAGCGCCGTTTCATTAGCGACGTCGCTGTGGAGCAGTGCATGACATGATAATAATAATAATTCAGTATAACAACTAATATATACTTATTTTTCTTAGTAACGAACATTGTTGCATGTTTATTACATATGACTGTCTGACACATCCCAAATATCTTCCTGTACCTGTTGTGTAAAAGCCAGCAGGCTCCCTATTTCGCCTAGCAGTCGTTGTTTGGTGAGCTTTGGTCTAACCAAGTGAGCAGTTTAGGAACACGCCGCATGTTCAACAAGCTTTCAATAACCAGCTCTGGGGCCAATCACACTGACCCCATGCTGAGAGCAGCCAATATAACAGAATACATTTCCACACATTCAGACATTTAGTAACACTTCACGGTGTGGGCGTTGCTACACAGCTAGCCACTGTTCCTCGTCAGCTGTGGTAGCCACTCATAAAAGCAAGGCAAAATAATCGAAAGAGTCGGAAATGTAATAAAAGTTAAACTTGATTCCAGCCATCAGAGCAGAAATCAGGAGATGAAACATTGGGACACACCAGCCACAGGATTTCAACATCATTCAGTCTGGAAAGGACAAACCGCACTTTCAGCCCAGAGAGGTTCAAGAGAAAAACATGGCTAACTGTGAGTGTAGCTAAAACACTTCTGCTCACTTGAGTTTATTCATGGATTGGTGGACTTTGAAAGGTTTTGGCAAGTTTGCCCAGATGAAAGATCATCGTGCATCTTTTCTTTTCAAGCAGTGAACTTCGCTGATGGGTCATTCTGCATTAAGGTTATTCCTCTCTTCAAGGTTATATAAGGTTAAGTTATTCCTAAAGTCTGGAAAACATGTTTCCCTGCACTGGAATGTTGTTTGGATGTGTATTTGCAGACCACAGTGATCATAAACTGCTAAATTTAAATCTGTAACGCCATACTGTTCAAAGTTTTGTGATCTAATTTCATTAAAACACTAATGTACTTCCATTCCTGCATTACACTAATCTGTGAATGTGTAATTTCATTGATGGAGGACTTCTGTGTTTAGGACTGGGCCTTAGTTTCTCTAGAGCAGAGCATTCCACTCTGATCATTCCATTCCACAGAAATCGAGGGGATGTGACAATCAAACCATTAGCACCTTTAAAAGTGCAGTTCAAAGAAATGCGCTGTACTATATTATAATCGTTCCTCACTCATATTTTGCTTTTCAGAGATAATTTCTCTGGTTCTAGATCATGAAGTAGTGCAGCCCACAAAATGGCACCGAATGTCAAAGTTAACAAGGAATTTTCTAAAAAAAGAAAGTCAACAATCCCTTATAAAACAACTCATTAAAAAAACCTGCATTCAGACTTAATTCAGTCCCATTAACAGATCAAAGACAGAATCTACTACTAAACAGATTATTTTAATGGACTGAGAGCAAAAACATACATTTTTATTCACATACGGGTTCTCGTGACTGATCGGCTTCCAAAACCAAAACAAACATGAACTAAAAAGAGGGACCCTGCGTGTTTCATCTTCTGGAAGACAACATCAATTCTGGAAACTTTGGGATAAAACTAGCAAACAGGACTGGGAAGTATTTATTCTGGGGCTAAAACAAAAAAGAAGTAATAAGACGCCTTAAATTAGTCTAGTTTGTACAAGCCGTTTAATTTTCAGTACAGAAAACTAAACCTGAAGCACAAAAAGAAATACTGCACTTCCGACATAGGACTTTGTTTGCTAATAAACAACTGACAAGTGATGCGTCCTCCTTTTGATCAAAGGCATTTTCTGAGAATATACACTTAATTTTAAAATCAAGTGAACAACTTTAACTAAAACAATTAAACAGCCTTCATCACAGCAAACTACCTAAACAAAAGACTTCATAGGAGACGTCCATAAAGAAAAATACTGACTTGTTTGGTTAATTAAACCTTGCAGGTCAGATTTTTTTCAGCAAACACCAGCTACAGGTTTTCTTCAAGCATCTATTGCTGACAGAGAAGAGCAAAAGGCGCTGACCAAAAAAACAAAACTGCAAAAAAATTGTTACCAAGTTGCCCAAAGGCTCTACGTAAAAGGTTTTCTGAAAATCGGCACCAAAAAAAGTAACGTCTGTCCACGATGAATTTGAACAAAAATCTCTTTACCAGCTGCACAAGATACAGTATTGACGAATCCAAAATATACCCAATTCTGCTAAGCCCCCAGGAATGCTGAACATTAGGGGGTGCTGCCGAGAGTCCTAATGACCGCCAGATTTGCGGCCAGCCCAGGAGCGCGAACGCGATCGTGAGCGAGAAAGCGAGCGAGAGCAGGAGCGCGAGGGTGATCGGGCATGGGTCTCCTCCTCTCTGGTGCTGGTCGATGGGGGCAGGTCCTTGGTGGGCGGGCGCGGTGATCGGGACTGAGAGCGAGATTTGCGTCCCTTCGATTTGAACCTGGAGTCGGGAGAGGGGGAGCGCGAAACGGAGCGGCTGCGGGACTGACCGCCATGGTGCACTCGACCATGATCTCGAGGGTGCCTGTACCTACAGAGAGAATGAGACAGACAGGAAATAAATAACGAATGAATAAATAAATAAGAAATAAAGACACAATTGCTGGTCATAAAAAGTTGTCCAACAACAAACAGAGTTTATTACTTTTTTTTTTTTTTTTTTTTAAAAGGATACCAAAATGTAAATACCAAACTTGTGTGTTGATGGAAACAGCTTATTTGTAAATGACTTGATTTTGCATTTACATGCACTTAATAATCTGATCATAATTTTTGCACTTAGATTATTCAAATGCTCATGTAAACACCACAGTCCAACCTAGAAATCTGATTACAAAATCTGATAAAGAGGCTGGATCTTAGCTCAGTAATCAGATTTCTCAGTGCTGTAAACTCTTACTCTGATTTCTCAGTCTGATCATGTGCGAAAACAGACGACGGCACCGGAAATAAGTGAGCAACGTTCATTAAAAAAAAAAAGAAAGAAAAAAAAAAGCTGTGGCATGAAGTTTTCTGTTACGTTTACATCACGTCGTCTTCTCGTAGTGAATTGGCTGGTTGTAAAGCAGAAATCTGATTACTGTCTGACTCATGCAGAACTTGAGTTTCACATGATCTGATCTCCAAGTGCTTGTAAATGTGTTGAGACTGACACTGATTTTCTGCAGTTATCGGTTTGTTAAGTGCATGTACTCACTGTTTTATTCGCTTTCACTCTTAAAACACAGAGTATAGTGAGAATAACGGGGCTGCATCTGAGTAAAATGTGAAGAATTTTCTGTACAGCGTAATTTTTATTGTAGACACAGCTTTGGGAATCACTTGCAGTCTCAAGGTTTCTCAGGCAGGGGGCGCTATTAGCATACAATCTGCAGCAGAAGCTCATTCATCCAAACGTTTGCAGCAACATTTACTCTAATGACAGGTGATGTAGTTCTCAAAGATGTTGGGTCTTAAAGTATCTTACAGTCTGTAATGTGTCATCATCACTTATTTATATAACACCTTTCCCATGCTCAAGGACGCTTTACAATCAAACAACACCACATTAAACAAAAGGATAAGTGATATCCTTAAAGGAAGGATATGTGAAGTTAAAGATTTTTATTAAAACAGTTAATAACGAATATACTAAAATAGATTTGAAAGCAGGGCACACTGCTGCAGAGTGTGTGTATTTTCATTGCAGGGAGAGGGATTCAATATTAATAATAATCGCAAGTTTTTAAACATAAAATATTGCGGTAATTATTTTTAGATATAGCCCAGGTCGAGTTCTAGTAAAAAAAAAAAAAAAAAAAAAAAAAAAAAAAAAAAAAAAAAAAAGGTTCACAGTGGTGATAGGAACCTCAAGTCCACCTCTAAAGGCTCCTTCACAGACAGTTATTACATGATTAAACGGTGATGAATACGTTCCCTCATGTCTGAGACAGTTTTACTAGTTTCAAGATTATATTTTAGCATACTTTTTTTTTTTTTAACAGATTCATGGTAGGGGGTGCTGTGAGGCAAAATAATCCCAAGAAACACTTGTTTTTGCAGATGTTCCACTATTTTTCCACCATTAACATACCATACAAACTCAGTAGAGGTAGGTTCGCTGGTGGTTTCAGATAGTAAATAAAATATCTATGTGTGTTGTAGTTATGGTAACCCCTGGTTCCCATCACCATCACTATAAAGAAATCTGGACCACTTCACACCAAACCACTCTGAATGACTTTACATCTCAATGAATAATGCAGAAATACTTAAGCTGTGAAATTCCTCGTTGTTTAGGTTTAGGTTAGAGATTTATTGTCGATTAGTTTACACATTCGTTGTTATTCAAGCTGGCCAACATGAGCCCAGCATCTACACGGTTACTCAATTAACCAAAGTGAATATTGTCTTTAGAATATTCAACACGCTGCCTAAGTTCCAAAATCAAGTCTCCACCTCAAACTCATGAATTTAAAGAAAGCGATGGTGTGAAATCTGGCCCCAGACAGTAAAACTGATGGAGCAGCTGTTGGAGCAGCTGTGAAGTGTCCCATTGTGCGAAACGGTGAGAGGATTTCAGCAGTTGAATTGCAGTAGAACAGACATCCTGGATCTAAAGGAGTGTCGATTCTAACACCACACAAAACAGAGCAACAGCTGCTACAAAGTACTGTAGAGAACTGACACCACACCTGCTCACTATTCTAAGCTGTCCTGCACCTTTTGGTGTTTTCCCAAAAAAAAACAGCTTATGAATGAGCCTTTCCTGAAATGGATCAGATATAACTATCAACCTACACGCTGCGTTAACATTTTCATTGTAGGACACTTGCTGTGTTTATGCGCAAACATTTTTGCCAATCTGATTCAATACATTCCAATTACAGATTAAGCCTGAGCTTTATTCTCACTTTGCTCAACAATCTGATGGAAATTCTGAGTTTACATGCTTACTACAAGTAATTAGATCCAAAATGAAACACATACATGGAGGACCACTCAGTGTAGACATTACCATGACAGTGAGCATCACATGAGTCCAGTCAGAGTGAGATGAGCAGCAGTGAGCAGTGCTTGTGCTTTTAATTGCTTTAAAACGATGTCAGACTCAGGAAAATGTCCTTCACATGTCCTTATTAAAGAAAGCCGAGAGGAAGAAGTCGTGTTCTGAGACACATCAGCTGGACGTCCGTCCCACCGCTGTCTTTTAAAGATCAGAGCATAAACTTCGTCTTCAGCAGACCAGTTTCTGCTCCATCATGTTGAACGTTATAAACTTTCACAATGACATGATGCACATGCAGAATGTACTTTGCAGGATTACCCACCTCATTCAATAAAATAGAAACTGTATTCTGAAAAGGCTCAATCAGACTAGTCTATTCTCATTGAGACGTTTAAGTGGACGTATTCTATTCCAATTGAGCTATTAGTCAGGTTATTAACAGACTATTTGGCTGCATGTAAAAGTGGCTAGTAATTCTGCACCCACCTGTCATTCTCATGGCTTCTGCTTCGTCTGTGTCTGCCGTAAGACCGGGAGCTGCTCAGAGGAAACAAAAGCAGAAAGTAAATAATAATTTAAAAAAATCTATATAACTTAACCAAATAATACTGTACATTACAAGAGAACTATGAAATAGGGCTGGGTGATATGGCTAAAAATGTTATCACTAAATGTTATCAATAAAAATGTTCATATCAGTTGATATTGAAAATGACCTCAAATTATCAAATCAATCACTCAACTAACCAATCAAACATTATTTAAAGTCTGAATACAGGGAGACCCTCAATGTAGACGGGTAAACCAGGAATCAGGGACTGAAGACATACGGTTAAAAAAAATTAATTAATTAATTAAAATAAATAAATAAAATGCTATTGTTAAATAATTATAAAAATAAAGAAGATATCAATAAACGATTAAATCAATTAAAGCAATTAAAACTTCAATATAGTAACTTCTCAAGTAGCAGAGCAGATATAATAAATGTCAAAATTTAATGAAGTAAAAGAAATAGATTTATTAGAGCATGAACTAACAATGAAAATAAGAATCCATTTTGATTTTAATTTGAACATAAGGACAAAAGTAAAACAAAATATTCATTCAAGGGTTCTTTAGAAAAGAAAATGGGCCCATTTAGACCCATGAGCTCTACATAGAACTATTTAAAGCACGGTTCCTTGCATGGCAAAATGGTTCTTCCGATTGATGGAGAATGCAGTGTAAGGTTCTATGTAGCACCAAACAGGGTTTGCAAGCTTGACAACACAACAGCAGAACCCTTTTTGGCACTATATAGAACCATTTTCAAAGAGGGTCTGTGTAGACCGATATACAACACACTCCACGTTGAAGAACTATTTCACCATGCAGAGACGCATCCATTGAAGCATAAAATGGTTCTATATAGGACTAATGAACCTTAGAAAAAGCATTTTAAAGTGTGTACAGTCTTTGCTGATTGAGTACATTTTTAATTAGGGGGAAATTTGGGTAAATTGGACTTTAACAGTCCTCCACAGGACACTGGACTGACGTGTGCCTAGCGCAGATGTCACTCACTCTCTCGGACTCTCAGAGCGGCGGGGACGGCGCTCGTATGATGGGCTGCGGCTGCGGCGTCTGTCGTAGCTGCGGCTCCGCGAACGCCGGTGACGGCTGTCACGTTCGTAATCATCATACCTGGAGAAGCTGCGCGGAGAACGTCTCTCTTTGGACCTCATCTGAGTGGGAGCTGAGGGAGAGACAGTAAGAGACGAAGAGGGTCAGTAAGTTTGGGCTTTCAGACAGATTTGTGGACAGACCCGTGGTTGTAAAGAACATCCTTCTAAACACCTAAACATTTCTAACTGTTGATATTTTACTGAACGAATCTCTACAGCCAGCAACTTGATGTTTTTTGTTGGAAAAATCCAGCTTAGATAAATGTACTCTGAGATTAAAAGGATTGTTTGCATGAAACGTTTCAACAAGAATGCAATGAATGACAGCTAACAGCAGGGGTGGGTAAAGTAGGCTAAACCCGCACTAATAAACTGTTACTGCAGACTTGGTAAAAACAGCACAGCAAAAACTCACAGAACTGCAGCAGAACTTCTTAACACATCTTGCATCTATTAGTACAGTAACTGAAGTCTGTCAGAAGTTTTTTTGCTATGCTAAAGCTCCAAAGTGAGGAGTGTGAGCAACAGGAAAGTAGTTCAGACATGAAACCAATGCAAAAGAATTCAATTAAATGCCAAGAGAGAATTAGGAACTAAAGCCCAATCCCATTTCACCCCCCGTCCCTACCACTTTGTCCGCTGCCATCTGTTTTAGATGTTCACATCTAGGGACAAAGTGTTTTGATGCTTGCTGAGATAGAGGGGCAGGTCGAAGAGTTGAGGCTACATGTCCCTCCAAACTGAGGTTTTTCAGAAACACTCCAAACAGCTTTATGAGAAAAAATGGAAAACCATCGGTAGCTAGCTAAATTTCCTGTTGCACCTTAATTGGTGCAGCAGTTACCGTTTAGTGTGAAACAAGAAAATGCGATTAAGAAGCTGGTAAATAGCTGATTTTAGAAGAATTAGGGGTGGGTCATAATAAATAATTGTCCCTCTTTGAAGGCATAAGATTCCCTAAATGTAACTAAAGCCCACCAGAAAGGAGCTGAACTTTACCTTTTACTGCATACAGCCAGGGTCGCCTACAGAGCAGAGCTAGTAGCTGTTAATGAAGTAATGCTCTTTTTATTTGAGGGTCCCATTTTGTAGGGCAAGATTTCAACCACTATTCATTGTAACTCAGTTCCAAGGACCAATGAGACATTCGAAAACAAGGGGTAGGGGTAAAAATATGAAATGGGATTGGGCCTAAATGTGAATGCGAACAATGGAACTAAAGAAAAAGTACACTCATTTCTCATTAACATACAGTAGTATAGATAAAGACATGACTTTCAAATACTCAGGGACGCCTAAAATCTTAAGTAGGGGAACTGAGTAAATGTAATTAGTTACTAGCCATCTAGCAAAAACATTGATTGCGTATTCAAAGTATTTTTTGGGACTGACGGTGATGTCACACCTTAGGTCCTGCAGTAGAGGGTGCCCTACATACTCGTACTGTAAGCAGTAGGAAAAAGAAAAAAGGTCATACTCTTCCTGTCTCCTTGCGCGAACTGGATCTCAATCTGTCGTCCGCAGACCCACTTACGGTCCAGGTTGTGTAGAGCATCCTCTGCGTCACGTACATCCTCAAACATGCTACTGCTGTTAAGGTTTTGCATCTTAACACACACTCATAAACATCCATTTCGCAGTGCAATACCTGCAAAGTCTCACCAATGTTCACCAAACAGGACCAGGTTTATTTTCAGCAATAAATTTTCACATGTTAGAGAAAGCAACGTAAATTTATCTGGAGAAATAAAGATGAAAAAGGGGGGAGGGGGTGACTACAGAATCAAACGAATCAAAACGTCGTCAGTTCTTAACCTTAATTGGTGGAATTTCTGCATGTACAATTAGGAAATTAGCATGAATCAAGTCTGACTAATAAAATAAGGTTTGTATAATTCCAGTAGCTCAATGACAAACAAGTGAGATTAGAAAACTGACTTTGCAACAGAGAAGAATGCAGATACTCCAGCAAAGGTAGGATACAAAAATTAATACTTGTTACCTTTAACATGCTTGACCTTTGACCTTGAGCTTGACCTTTATTGTCTTTAAGCGCTTCCCAGAAGGACTTGGGAGTGGGGGGGGGATTCCCGCTTGTCTTTGCCTCATTATCTTTCTCTTTTCCTCTCTGTTTGGAACATACCGTGGCCTTGACTCCCACTTTGGTCCCCTCTTTTTCTCCTCTTTGAATCTTCAAGCTTTAACTTTCTCTCTCCCCTCTATTTCTTGCCGCCTGAATCCTTACGGTCCCTTTGGCTTCAATCTACTCTACTTCAGCCTTTACTCTTAAATATTCTTTGTAGGGAAGGTCTCCAGAACTGTATGTCTTTACATTTTCTGAGACAACAGAAGAAATATCAGTTAGGAGACAAAGCCCAAAACACATTCAAATTCAAATCACAGTGTCATGTTCAAACCCTTTTAAAGGAAACAGTTTATCAATATATCAAATATACAGTTTTCTCGCCTTCACCCAAACGTAGATGATCAGCCAAGACAGGTTTGATGCCCTCCTTAGTTGTGCACTGGAGTTACGAGGCTAAAACTAATCTCAAGAAGACTTGCTACTCTGCCCATGAAAATGAACAACTGTACAAAATTATGGCATCCAGGTGGCTGCTACTGTTTTATCAAGATCAGTGTATTGGTACCAACACACTTCCATCGTTCACTTCCAGTTTTTAATACATAATTTTTATGCAACAAATTGTCCAGCAATGTGGTGATGCAGCATACCTTTAGAAAGCTTCAAATCAGGATTATTTTCTCATAAACCATTTTATGATCTGTTATTCACAGCAGTTACAATAATCTTATTTACATTAAGTACCGAATGGGCCTTACTGCTCATAATCCAAAACAAGGTCTGACAACACGGCAAGAGTCAGAGAACAGTTTAGAGACCTTCAAATCAGGTGGAAATAAACTCCATTCTAGCATCTCTTACTATGTGTGTCAGAAATTCAGTTATTCTGACTTATTCTGAGATATGGGAAGTATGTGGGAACAGCACCCCTTTCACCCCCTTTCCCATGAACACTCAAAAAAATTGTATGATTAAAGGGTTCTCTGCATCGTTACTTCTTCCAATTACTAATTAACTAATTAAATAATTACCATGGCCACAGGTGTCTAAAACCAAGCACCAAGGCATGCAGACTGCTTCTACAAACAATTGTAAAAGAAGTCGCTCTCAGGAGCTCAATGAATTCCAGCATGGTACCGTGATAGGATGCCACCTGTGCAACAAGCCCAGTTATGAAATTTGCTCAGTACCAAATATTCCAGTCAACTGTCAGTGGTATTATAACAAAGTGAAAGCAACTGGGAACAACAGCAACTCTGCTATGAAGTGGTCAGCCACGTAAAATGACAGAGCAGGGTCAGTGGATGCAGAGGTGCATACTTCACAGAAGTCAGCAACTTTCTGCAGAGTCAATCGCTACAGACCTCCAAACTTCATGTGGCCTACAGATTAGCTCAAGAACAGCATAGACAGCTTCATGGGTTTTCATGGCCGAGCAGCTACATCCAAGCCTTATGCCTTACATCCAGGCGCATCGCAAAGAGTCAAATGCAGTGGTGCAAAGCACCGCCACTGGACTCTAGAGCAGTGGAGACATGTTCTCTGGAGTGACCAATCACGCTTATCCGTCTGGCTATCCGATGGACGACTCTGGGATTGTGGTTACCAGGAGAATGGTACTTGTCTGACTGCATTGTGCCAAGCGCAAAGTTTGGTGGAGGGGGGATTATGGCGTGGGGTTGTTTGTCAGGAGTTGGGCTCGGCCCCTTAGTTCAAGTGAAAGGAACTCTTAATGCTTCAGCAGACCAAGAGATTTTGGACAATTTCATGCTTCCAACTTTGTAGGAACAGTTTGAGGATGGCCCCTTCCTGTTCCAACATGACTGCACACCAGTACACAAAGCAAGGTCCATAAAGACACGGATGAGTGAGTTTGGTGTGGAAGAACTCGACTGGCCTGAAAAGAGTCCTGACCTCAACCCGACAGAACACCTTTGGGATGAATTAGAGAGAAGACTGTGAGCCAGGCCTTCTCGTCCTATATCAGTGTCTGACCTCACAAATGTACTTCTGGAAGAACGGTAAAAAATTCCCATAAACACATTCCTAAACCTTGTGGAAAGCTTTCCCGGAAGAGTTGAAGCTGTTGTAGCTGCATAGGGTGAGCCGACATCATATTAAACCCTATGGATTAAGAACAAGCTCATGTGTGTGAAGGCAGATGAGCGAATACTTTTGGCAATATAGTGGAGAACCCCTTTAAAAAAAAAAACAAATAAATAAAAAAAAAAAAACACACCTACAGCACATTCTCCATCATTCTGAAGAACCATTTAACGTCAAACGGGGAATTTAATTTAATGCAAAGAAACCTCTAATCATGCAAAGGGATCTTTGAGTGTTCATGGCTCTATATAGAACCATTTTCCTTACGGAAGAACCATCTTTGAGTGTATAATATAAGTCCATTTCACCCAAAAAGATCATTTTCAAAATTTGACAAAAGCACATCACATACAAAACAATTCTAGCAGCCGCCTTGAAGCCTATTTGGTCTATTTCATCTATGTTTATATTTAACAGTGTGGTATGATGTCAGAAAGCACAATCAGGTCTATTATTATATATTAACAACTCCACACGGTTTGAGGCAAATAAGCACAAGCTTCCATTACTTGTTGGATACATTAATCTTGCAGCTCAAGTACAAAACTTCAGGCACCAAACATGTCCTGGCAGATTGACTATGTTTCAGAATATGGGGGCAAACTGTGTCAATTTCTTTTTTTTGGTGAACCACTCCTTTAATCATTACAACATTATTTTGGGAACAAAAAACAAAACTGTAATTCATGACCATCATCTTACTCTTCATCACTTGCGTATAAAGGATATTGAATGTATGCAAATCCTCTTGGTCGACGAGAATAGAAGTCAACTGGAATGTAGACATCTACAATAGGCCCGTAACGACCAAACTCACGACGCAAATCCTCTGGCCTAAAGCACCATGAAATGATAGTTCACTCATTTGTCTGACGTAGAGACCGTGTCTCTAAACAACTCCAACTTTGGTTAGCGTAAGGAAATACTTCAGCTAAATATACTTAATGCTAATAATGGATTAATTCTATTATGTGCTCTTAAGCATCATGCAAATGAGTTAAAAACTCATACTGATCTTTATTCATTTTAGCCAAGTTTTAAATACAGTAATCCACAAATCTGGGCGAAGCCATCCAATGCAACAACCCAGAGCAAGCTACTTTTTGTGGATTCATTATTATACCACTATTGGGCTTCACTCTTTTTTTTAATGGACCAAATGTCTGCTATTATCTTCTGCATCAGCACACGAAGGAATTCTGAAGTAAACAAGCCTCGGTGTATTCATAAATTTGCTTTCGAAGTATTCAGTCTTGTGGCTTGTCTATACAATCATCTACAGAGGATAAATGCTTGATTGAGCAGCCCATATGTCATCTATACATTGTCATATCATGAAAGAAAGATGTACACTAATTTGAGTAAAAACCAAATTAAATAAAACATTAAAAATATACATGCAGCAGTTTGGCTACAAACCAAACAATTGAATAAATTAGTAAATTAGTAAATAAATGAAAATTAACATTTCAGTACAGCCCACATACTTAATATAAACCACCTGGCAGTGCTTAGTCCAGGCTGAAATCGCCAGCTTCTTATTCGATCTTTCAGTTCCACCTTAAGTAGTGCAGCTACATTCTTTTGCTTCCAAGGCACCAGAATATAACTGCTGCACTACTTAAGGTGAAATGGAAAGCTTGAATAAGAAGCTGGTGAATAATAATAAAAAAAAACCTTCAGCTAGCTAAGCTTAAAGCTATAACTAGCATTAAAGGAGATCTCCACCCAATTTAATAAATTTCCAAATAATTAAGCTCTTCAGATGTAAAGAGAGCGATTCAGAGTGGTTTGGTGTGAAATGGTTCATATTTCTTTACAGTGGTGGTGATGGGAACCAGGCGTCACCATGACTACAACACAAATATAAACACTTTATTTACTATCCAAAACCACCAGTGGACCTACACGAATTATATGGAGTTTTACATGAAATGATGGTAAAACAACATAAATCTGAATGGATTCAAATTCATGGGTTAAGATGTTTCAGGCCAAAACTATCGTAAAACAAAGTCTCAGATACGTAATAACTTTCTGTGAGGGAGCTTTTAGGTCTGGTTCCTATCACCACCACTGTGCACACTACTGACTCGGTACGTTTCCCTAGAAGGGATCATTTCACACCAAACCTCTCTCAATAACTGCTTACACCTCAACCACTTAATAATACAGAATATTTTACAACTGGTGAAGTTCCCCTTTCGTATAAACCAACTGGCAGTGCTTAAACCAGGCTGAAATCGGCTTATTTATTTGAACTGTCCGTTCTACCTTAAATGGTGCAGCATTCATTCTATCGCTTCTAAGGCGCCAGAACGTAACTGCTGCACAGCTTAAGGTGGGACGGAAAGTTCGAATGATAAACTGGCAAATAAAAAAAATCAGTTTTGAACGTTACCTAACATTAAATGCCACTGGGCTAGCAGCTTTGTTACCATGTACGGCTTCCAAAAATTGTTAATTAACCCTAAAGAATGGTCAGTTTGCTCTGTGACCTTCATTTCTGCAGTGTGTTTTATTTTTAGATGAAGCAGCGCTGTTAGCCGCGTTAGCAGCGTCGTCGTGCTGCTTTACCTTATTTGGCAAAAGCTGCGGGTTTGCAGGCGAATACGTCTCAGTGGCATTAAAACAAAATATATGATAAGAAAGCCTGCAAATGAAGCAGTCATACAGCAAAAATGTAGCTATAAAAGTAACTTAGCTTGGGCAAACCCGTTCTGACTGACGAAGCTGGAGTTAGCTCCTTATTAGTCAGCTTCTTTTATGGGAGGGAATTCCCCGTTCGACCTTAAATGGAGCAGCAGTTATATTCTGGCGCTTAACGTTTACTGCTGCACCATTTAAGCTAGGAGGGAAATTTGGAAGAAGAAGCGAACTACAGCCTCGTAACTGCTACACCATTTAAGGTGGAGCGGAAAAAATAGAAGAAGCTAAATTAAGCCTCGCTTCAGCTTAACTGCGCTGTTTGATTAGCGAGCTGAGCTAAGCTAAGGGCTAGCTGAGGTAACCTTACAGTCTGATTAAAAGAGAAAATAAGACGCGAAGTGCTCCTGCAGGCCTACCTGCTATCATCAGATATATTCCTGATGAAGAGAGAAGTGTTTGGGGGTCTCAGATATCGCGCCATGTCTCACTAAATGAGCATCTATTCCTCTTTCTGCGTGTTTATTAGCGCCGAGCTCCTGCCTTTCTGGTTTTTCCCCCGCAGATTCTCGACTCGTGTCGTCAGGACTGCAGTGCGCATGCGCGACGGGAAGATTTACATACGCAGATGAGCAGATGGACGTGGGTGGAGACCTTTCCACCAGAGAAATATCCATAAAAATCTCCATCATTATGACCAGTGGTGGACAAAGTACACAAATCATGTACTTGAAGTTAAAGTAGAAATACTCAAGGTAAAATATTACTCCAGTAAAAGTAGAATTTCCTCCCTTTAGACCTCCACTTGAGTAAAAGTACAAGTATTTGCCTTCAAATGTACTTAAGTATCAAAAGTAAAAGAACTAAAAGAGTAATTATGACTAATGTCCTGTTATCATTTTTATAACAAGACTCACTTCATGAACTCATTTCAGGTGAAAGTCCTCCAGCGTCTCTCTTGGTAAACCAGTCTTTTAATAGAACGTCATTAATTAGTGACGCTGACGTCTATTAAAATGATCATAAGCACAAAACACTGAAGGTAAACAGTTTCCATCAGGGAGAACCGAGTGGCTCTGAAATCACTTTTTACACACAAGCAAAGTTTCAGTTTATGATTTATTTACAACTTAGTTCTAAGTTTAAGTTTAATAAAAACTGGCTTTAAACTCAGGATCACAGATGAGCTCCTTTACTATGTTGATCTGTAGGCCTCTGTTCATAAACATAAACCAGCCCAAACTCATTTACTATAAAATGAAATGGTGTTTGTAGAAATTCAGAAAAAAGCCGCGTCAGTCACGACTGCATATGTGGACATATTTCTATATTGAGCTCTATTTACACAAAGTTAGGTTAGTTCATCATTTATGTTGAACAGACTCTCCCAAAATTTTACGCTGCTGCGCTGACGTTGAACCGTGTGCTGCACTGGGTCGGTATGACCAACAGGTCAAAACCAGCTCAAAACAAAGTGACTGCTGTGCCCTGATTGGTGCTCTGGCTTTGCGCTTCTTTCATTTTTACATGTTATGTTTTTATACACACAGAAACCAAAAGGAACGACAGATTTCTCAAAATGTAGTGGAGGAAAAAGTCGGATATTAGACTCTGAAATGTAGTGGAGTGAAAGTAAAAAGTCGCCCAGAATGGAGAAACTTCAGTACAGATACACGAAAAAAAGTACTTAAGTACAGTAACTAATGACATTTATTTAGTCACTGTCCACCACTGATTATGACTTGGTATCTTATATCTCATCTTGGTATCAAATGATTTACTTTCTAATAGTAATAATTTAGTATCTCAACCTGACGGGAAAAATTCTCATAATCAAGATGTACTCCAATACTTATGACTTAGCATCTCTTAAATTATGATGAGATAAATATAATAAGTCATAATTATGAGATACTAAGCCATAATTATGAGATAAGATCACATTATTATACACACACACATTATTATAAGTCATAATTATAAGATGTTAAGTCATAATCATGAGATGCTAATTGTCATTATTATGAGATAATTTTAAGATTGTATCCCATTATTATGATAACCATAACTATGTCATAATTATAGAGAACTTTCTCATTAAGACTCGCTAAATTCAGAGGTGGAAACAGGCTTCTGTAGACAGGAGAAGAAAAGGTAAATTAAAAAGGGGAGACCCACAGATTTTTCAAAATTTCCGCACTAAATTGTTCCGATGTAAACAGACATTCAGAGTGGTTTGATGTAAAAATGCTCTGTTCTAGATCATTTGTTCAGGCAAGTATCATATGAAATTGTTATGAATATGCTGCACTAAGCCTGACATATTTTATGATAATTTTGAGAGAGGGTTTGGCCCTTTGGGCCAAAGGGTTTGGTATTATGTAAACTGATTTTTTTGGCAGAGAGGTACATGCATGGTGCTGTAAAATTAATGCCCAAAGAAAATGTATTTTTTCTCAAATTTCACCAAAAAATCAACATTACTTATAAATAAAAACTGAAAGCATGTAGGTTCACTGGTGATTTTGGATAGTGAATACTATTTGTGTTGTAGTCATGGCGACCGGTTCTTATCACCACCACTCTGACGGAGAAGATGCGTAAATGGTGGACAGCTTTTGCCTGCTAAGATCAGTTGTTAACAGCATAGGATCCAGCAGTCAAGAAATACGACACAGATGTTGCACTGGTGTGAGTGGATCAGACACAGCAGTGCTGCTGGAGTTTTTAAACAGCTCAGTGTCGCTGCTGGTCTGAGAATAGCCCACCAACCAAAAATATC
The DNA here is from genome assembly GCF_015220715.1 of Pygocentrus nattereri. Classification (NCBI taxonomy): domain Eukaryota; kingdom Metazoa; phylum Chordata; class Actinopteri; order Characiformes; family Serrasalmidae; genus Pygocentrus; species Pygocentrus nattereri. The sequence continues at coordinate 9,054,820 of NC_051234.1, read as the reverse complement.
CAGCCAACAGCGTCCTGTCCACTGATGAAGGACTAACATAAACTATGCAGCAGCAGATGAGCTGTCGTCTGTGACTTTACATCTATAAAGTGGACTGACAAGGTAGGACTGTCGTAATAGAGTGGATGGTGAGTGGACACAGTGTTTAAAAACCCCTGCTTAAAAGCACTGCTGTGTCTGATCCACTCATATCACCACAACACACACTAACACACCACCACCATGTCAGTGTTACGGCAGTGCTGAGAATGACCCACCACTCAAACAGTTGCTGCACAGTTTGCGTTGGTCATCCCCTAGTCCTTTATCAGTGGTCACAGGACGCTGCCCACAGGACGCTGTTGGCTGGATATTTTTGGTTGGTGGACTATTCTCAGTCCAGCAGTGACACTGAGGTCTTTAAAAATTCCTAGCAGCCCTTCTGTGTCTGATCCACTTAGACAAGCACAACACACACTAACACACCACCACCACATCAGTGTTACTGCAGTGATGAGAATGAGCCACCACCCAAACAATACCTGCTCTGTGAGGGTCCATAGGGGTCCTGACCACTGAAGAACAGGGTAAAATGGGGCTAACAAAGTATCAGAGAAACAGATGGACTACAGTCTGTAACTGAAGAACTACAAAGTGCAGCTATACAGTAAGTAGAGCTGATAAAATGGACAATGAGCGTAGAAACAAGCAGGTGGTTTGAATGTTATGGCTGATTGGTGCATAGTAGGGAATATGCCGGAAATGGCCAGCCTATAGTGCCCTGTAGTAAGATTTAATTATATAATATGAACTAATGAAAAGAGTTGATAAAACACTTGTTATTATTAGAGCAAAAGACCGAAAATATGCAAGTACAAATGATTTTGATAAACGGCAACTTTATTTAAATAGATGTTAAGATCTTTTCAGCCGGACGAGTCACATCACACCTTTTTACTCTTTCTGATCATGGTGGTCCCTCCAACGGTCAGGGTCTGATGAGGGGAGAGAGAAAAGATCAGAAATATGAAAATACACAACACAGTATATGAGTGAATAGATTTTATTGGGCAAGTAAGATTGCAGTGGTTCATATTAAGACAGACATCATAACAAGTAAACAAGGTAAAGAGAGCAAAACAGAAGGAGGAAATTGATCATACCTAAAAGGGAAAGTTCATTCAAGTACGGTTAAGTTGGCTTGACAAAGCGAGCTACTAATGTTTTAAAGATTAGAGGAGTTGCAATGGTATCCCAGGTGGTTGCTAGGCTGCTATGGTATCCCAGGTGGTTTGCGTATGTGTTGCTAGGCTGTTATGGTATCCCAGGTGGTTTGCGTATGTGTTGCTAGGCCATGGATATTGTATTCCATGCGGTTTCGTGACTGTAGTTGGGTGGTATTCCATGTGGTTATTCATGTCTTGCTAGGCTGTTGCTACACTATTCCAGATGGTTGCTATTCCAGATGGCTGCTAGGCTGTTGCTATGGTATCCCAGATGGTTGCTCATGTGTTGCTAGGCTGTTGCTATGGTATCTCAAGTGGTTGCTAGGGTGTTGCTAGGCTGTTGCTATGGTATCTCAGATGGTTGCTAATGTGTTGCTATGCTGTTGCCATGGTATTCCAGATGGTTGCTAATGTGTTGCTAGGCCAGTGCTATATAGGCAGATCATTTTGCTTGTTTCAAACATATTGCAATGTAGATGGTTGCACCACCTGGACCTAATTTAAAAATGCGCATTCCTGCCTTTTGCCTAAGATCCCAGAATCACTAAATTCACTCCTGGCCTGTAGTCCTAATTTTTTAAATACTTCAAAATCTTCAAAATTCATAATCTTGCAAAAATCAAACTAGAATATTGAATTTGACCGACATGCCCATCTATATTCCTCATAATTCATATTGGCCAGTAAATATGCTATATTTGGTCGACAAAGCTAGTTCTGATTCTGATGTGTAGGGTTACCTACCTCGACCATCTCTCCTCCCTTGATCTCCTGAATGTGTGTGAACCTCTCTGTCTGACAGACAAGTTTTCCTCCCTCCATCTTCACGGTGCACTGAAGGAAACACAGATCAAAGTCATCACTCAGCATCTCAGCCACAACACCTGATTTCTGGGCACCATCGAGACCTTAATGAGCTGAATCAGGTGCATTAGAAGAACAGAAACATGCTCATACGAGAGTTAATTTTGGATACATTTCTACTTTTATTTGAATTAGTATCTGATTGAATTAACATTAAATAAGCTATAAAAATCCTTGACGGCTTTTAAACAAACAAACAAACAGACAAATAGGAAATAATCCTAGCTAGAAAGGAAACATTCCCTCAGGTACATTTAAGTTGGCCTCACAAAGTGAGGTAGTAACACTTTAAGAGTTAAAGCAGCTCCTATAGTACACAGGTGGTTGCCGAGATGTTGCTCTACCATTGATATGGTGTCCCATGGAGTTTCTAGGACATAGCTATGGTATCCCAGCTAGTTCCTAAGCTATTGCTAGGCTGTTGCTATGCTATTCCATGTGGTTGCTAAGGTGTTGCTAGGCTGTTGCCATGGTGTCCCTGGTGGTTGCTAAGGTCAGGCGTATTAGAGGAGCCCATACTTTTTTACTTGAGTTGTTTTTTGGATACATTTCTTTTATACTTGTATAAGTATCTTATGAATTACATTAACTAGGCTGTAAAATCCTTCAGGGTACAAAAAGATAGTTATTAAACAAACAAAGAGGAAATAATCATAACTATAAAGGGATGGTTTGCTCAAGCATGCTAAGCTGGCTTGAAAGAGCAAGTTAGTAATGCTTCAAAAGCAGTGGTGGTTGGCAAGACGTCGCTAGGCCACTGATATGGTAGCCCAAGCAGTTTCTAGACCATAGCTGTGGTATCCCAGGTGGTTGCTATGGTGTTGCTAGGCTGTTGCTATGGTATCCCAGGTGGTTGCTAAGGTTAGGCGTGTTAGAGGTAGCTCAACCTTTTAGTTATTTTTTGGATACATTTCTACTTTTATCTGAATTAGTATCTGATTAAAAGTAACAATAAATAGGCAGTACAAATCCTTGAGGTAATAAAAAGATGTTTTTTAAACAAACAAACATGGAAATTAAGAGAATTCCTTGCGAGAGCAGTAACATAATTCACTAAGAACTTCATAAGGTGGAGGATCATACTCGTCCACCTTCTATATCCTGACAAAGTTCTCATACCCCATCACCTCCCCATGTCCCCCTGTTCCTCAGTCTGTTTATCAAAAAAAAGGGAAGTCAGCCTTAAAGTAGAAATTCCCCAGAGCTCCAGCCCAGGTTCTCAGAGTTCTCTCCCCTCCTCTTCCCATACTACAACCACATGTTATACAGCTCCTTAATTGGTGTTGTGTAGGACAGTGCTGCTTATACTGTCTAACAGTCTCTAAGTTCAGCCATACTGAAATAAGGATCTCAATAAAACAGAGCAGATCAGAGGTGAGGAGATACCTTGAGCTTCTTTCCATCCATGGTGTTGATTTCGGCCTCCTTGCCGATGGTGAAGGAGTTGGTGACAGATTTTCCAGGCGTTTTGGAGGTGATGACGAAGTCGTTGCCGGTCTGCTGGATCTCTGTCACTGGTTTGACATCCTTGGCTACTTTAATGATATCCTCTGACAGAGCTAAGGAAGAAAATAATATGAAGAAAGAGCAGATAAAAATAGAACAATATCAGTGTTAAACTATTCATTAATGTACAGTTTCAGGGCTATTCTAGTCACTGCTGTCCATTATAGCTTTAACATAATTTAAAACACACATTTCAGAAGCATTTAATCAACATTAAAGCAATAGTTTGGTGACAAATCAAGGCTGCACACCCTCCCCACTTATCCCAAATATGTTTGATCAGCCAGGACACATTAGAAGTTTGCCTCTTAAGCTTTGTACTGAAGCTAAAGGAAGCGCAATGGAAGAGTATGTACACCATTTAGCATAGTGCTAACTGCATGGCTAAATCATCACACGTCTCAAACCGCATGGAGTTGTTCAGACATCTCTAATAGACTTGAATATGTGTTTTCTGAGTTCTTGCTGAAAAACCATTAAGTATATTAGCACGGCTAAAACATTAGCTGCCTCAGTTCTGTCTGCACTTCTGTCCACATTTGTAAATAACAGTATTTCATATTCGTTATCAGAAACAAGATACACAGAATTAAGTCTATATAAGTTCACCGAACAACTACTTACACATGCATTCAGTGTGGCGGTTCAGGCAGTCAGTTTGTGCTTTGCTAATTGGAACACATTAGTTTCCATTATCTGCTAACTACATTAGCCTCCAGCACAAAGCTGCCAAAACTACACCAACCATATGTTGGCTGATTGACTCCATTTGGAAAAAGGGTGGGGGGGTGGGGGGAATTATGCCCCACCAATCAATTTAATATCACATCTCTGATAGCAAGAAGATAGTGGACCACTGTTGGCTCATTGATGGTACAGCTGGTGGTCCACTAGCGTTTTGCTCAGCGTTTTGCTCAGGCGGACCACCGGTGATTAAGCAGAGTATTAGACAAAATTCCAATTATCATCATTCCGTTTTCCATTTACAGTCCAGTTTACTTATTTTTCATTCCCTTCTTTCTTTAGGTGTACTTTGTAAATTAATTAAGTAAATAATTTTAATCCAGCTCAGCGTCAGCAGCAACATTTTCTATGAAATCATTTTATATTAGGCCTAGTCATTATTTTTTCTCAGTTGTTTGTAATATTTGTCTAGGTTTATTTTCCAAAATAAAAGGCTCTGTGCATTTAAAAGATTTGAGAAGATTAAATAATAGTTATAGCTTGTACGCAGGACAGTAATCTGGATGGTCCGAGGGTGGACCAGGAGTTGCATACTGTCAGTGGGATGTTGACCTTATCAAGCTAGTGGACCAATATATGCTTGCTATCTGGGATTCTACCCTCTTATGTCATAGTAATCTAAGTTTTACTCACAGATAGCCCTGAGGAACTCCTCGTAGTTCTCCTGGGCGTAAACCTGCCACGTTCCGCTGAAGGCCATTTCTGCCAAAGTCCCCTTCACCACCAGAGGCTAAAGCTCGAGACACCTGCGTGAAGCTCCGCACAGCGTGCAGAGGGCACACAAACCATCACAGATACTTATAGTGGTGAGAAAAAGGCCCACCTGCTTTCTCTAATCATTAACTCTTTCATAGTGGCGCCCTGTTTGGACAACCTAGAGTTCATTTACATCTGTGGTTTGGTGACCCCTGCGCAGATCTGACATAGGTCTGCAGCAGAGCCTTGTCATAATTCTGTACATATCAATGCATTTCTAACAAAATGTTTAAGTTCCTGTCGGACTTCATGTCACTGAAACGCATTCACTTCATTCATTCAAGTGCAAAGTCATCAAAACGTCATTGTTGTCCTCATAAGGAATAATGTCTTTGAGCTAATGTGTAAATACTTCCAATGGAGTTCTTGTACTTTAGGTTCTTAAAAATAAAGGTTCCTAAAACATTTAGGATGTAGGGTTCAGTTAGTGGTACTGCGACCCTATCTGGACTAAGCGGTCAATGATCATAATTATGATGATTCAGTTGGTGTAGAACCTTTGTGATGTTCAGCCAGCATTCCTCGATCCTAACAGCTAGTTTGTACCGATTTCCATGTAGTTACATCTTCAGAAGGTAGGAAGCCAGCAGATTTAAGGTGTTTGGTTCCTTAAATGTATAGTTCTTTAAAGAACTGTCCATTTACAGAATCAAAAGTAGCTCTTCCATGGCATTCCTCCAAAGAATTCTTTTTGGTTCAAATGCTAGCAGCATTATAAATTCTTTTTAGTCTAGGCTCAGGCTTAATCTCGGTCTGGACAACTGGCGCTAAGGGATTAAGCCTAGTCCTGGACTACATGGACAATCTTCACTGATATAAATAAGTTCAGGACTGGGCTTAATCCCTGTCCAGAAAACCGACCCTATAAATGTTGCCTGACTTAAAAGTGTAACAAGGAGATGATCTATAGTTTTGTTGTTTCTTGCACTCAGTCTATTTATTTTTTATTTTCATATTATTTTAGATTAGTTGAAATAGCACTGTCATTAGTCAGTGTCATTATTGAAATTGTTATTGATAATAGTAATTATATGGTCATAAGCGTTTAAAACACTAACAACCATAATTGTAAGTAAAATGTCATTAGATATTATAATTGGTTTTCATATTTGTTTGCTCTCTTGATGTAGAAAAATTTTAATGAAAATAATATAGAACTCCAGATTTATTGGCATCCTTCATGAAAATGAGCTAAAATTTCACTGTTTTGGAACAAAAAAGTTGTCTTGTAAAAACAGGTTTCAAAAACGTTGGCCCCGTTATTATTAATATTTGGTGAAGCCTCGGCTGGAGAGAATGCACTGACCTGCTTTCTGTAAGGCTTAATAAGGTTGGAGAACACTTGTTGAGAGACCTTGGATCTCTTTTTCATGCAGAAGAAATCCAGTTCCTTAATATTCTTGGGTCTTTGTTTGTGGGCGGCCTTCTTCAATACGCACCATGTTTTTTTCAATTGGGTTCAAATCTGGCGATGCGACAAAACTTTGATTTTGAGGTTCTGCAACCATTTCTGTGTGCATTTTGATGTGTGTTTGGGGTCATTATCTTGCTAAAAGCTGCCTTCTGGCAGAGGCCAATAGATTTCAGGCTGAAATCAGATGATATTTAGTAGAATTCATTACATCATTGCTTTTCAAATGAGCCCCTGCACTACCAGCAGTAAAATACATGCGAAGTATCAGTGATCCACCATCGTGTTTCACAGTGGGATTTTGGGTGCTTTCATTGCATTCCCTTTTTTGAATGGCGAGGGAATCACAGAGAGGCCCACGGTTTAATTACACACTTTTATATCCTAAGAATAGCTAAACCAGTTTGCACTGAAGCCCCTGTAGTTATTTAGTATTAAGCCTTAGTATGTAGTAAGCCTGGGATTTTAAGAGGCAAAATACTGTAATCAGATTGGTTCATGGATGTAGTGAAGGTGGACATGGAGATGGTTGGTGTAAAAGTAGAGGAGGCAGTGGATAGGGCAAGATGGGGGCAGATGATCCGCTGTGGCGACCCCTAAAGGGAGCAGCCGAAAGAAGAAGATAAGCCACGTTAGTAAATCATTTGCAGATTTGGTCTTTCACTCGAAACACACCCAAGCATGAAACATGTTTGTGGATAGAATGAAAGTCTCCAATCATACTGAAATTATTAAAGCACTGTTCTCACCTTTTAACAGCTGAGTTGGTTTCATATTTGTGATATTTAGTGAAGTGTAGCCCCAGGTGCCGAGGTCAGTTGTGGAAATGGACGAGAGGTGAGTGACCCTGTGGACTGTTTGCTCTTTTATCTGCTCTGAAAAAAGTCCTGTGCTTGTGTAATGAAGCATCTTCATGATATTAGGAAATACAGTGAGCTGCAGCAGATCAACAACTAAATGCCTCACAAATTCTGGGAAAATTAATATTCAGAATGAAATTATGATCAATATAATATCCAGAATAAACATCTTAAAAGTCACAAGAGACTGTGTCTTGTGTCATGCCTAAAACCCCCTTACCCATGATCTAATTACTTGACCTCGAGTGGTTACTAAAATATATAAATGTTCAATAAATCATTTATTATTATTAATTATGATTGCAACAAACTATTCCACCTATTACTTTTGAGTTTACTTCAGCAGTCCAGGGTTATATAAATGAAATGGTTAGTCACCGAACAACACAGTCATTTCATTATCTTTAAATATTTCGTAACTCTTTATTTTAATCGTGTCTACATAAGACATTCATAACATCTTACACAAACACTTCATAACATGTTCATGAATGTTTCAATCAACATTTACATGTTTTACATGATATTCAAATGGAATACTATGCCATTTTACCAAGATACATTTTTCAAAATAAAAGTCCTCATTGACATATATTTTGTCTATACTTTGTCTGTATATCATTTTCAGTAAAAAGTCTCATTTCTGGAAAATAAAAATGACCTCAGTTTATCCCACTGGTTATTAAGTGCTTTGACACTGAGGCATGTTTCACATGTACTTTTGACTTCTTGTGAATTATTTGTTTTTTTTCCTAAGCATTTGTTGCTTTACATGCCACTTCACTACATAGACAGTAGTAATAATGAGACATAGACTCATAAATTTGTTAGTAACAATCATTTGACAGAATCTTAGTACAAATGTAAACAGATTACTTTGCACTGCAGTTTAAAGAACCACATAACACGCATATCAGTCTGGTTAGCTTCCATCACTTTGAGGTAAAGACAAAACAGAATTGATCAATCTTTGGGATAACAGAGCAACATTTAATCTCAGAGTGTGAAGTAAATGGCATAACCAATGCAAAACTGTACTTGTGCCTTCTCCAATACCATAAGCGAGGATGAACATCACTTACAGTGCTAGCATCTAACCCCAAATTAAATTTAGGACAAATAACCTCATCAATGTATAGCCTGTTGAATTAACCCTTTGGCACAATAACATTTTAAAGAAGGCATACAGTCACAAGCAGAAAGAATGATATACTGGTAGAAAGAAATAATTTAAAAGAAATTGAATGACAGGCAAAACATCCCCAAGTGTCAAAGTGTTTTATTTTGGCTTGTTTTACTGAAATAATATACTTTTTCCAAAATAAAACATGGGGACTTTTATTTTGAAAAACGTCTCTCAGCAAAATAGCATAGTATGTTCCATATTAACATCATGTATGCTTTACGAATGTGTAACGTGGAGCGAGGAGGCGGACGCATATGTGGAGATAAGCGACATTTATTATGGGCAAATCCAGGGTCATGGTCCAGATGGTCCAGGGTCATTGAGCCAACGTGAACAGATTGATAGTTAGACATGATGAACAACACAGAACCTCAAACAAACAACCCAACACGAGAATACAATAGATACATCCAACAAACAACAAAGACCAGCAAACACAAGGAGCAAACACAGGGCTTAAATACACAGGGTAAACGAGGGACAGGCAGGAAGCAGGTGGACACATTCAGGGGTAGAGTCACGAAACAAGGGGGCTGGACCAAAACAAACTCACATGGGCTAAAGCAAAACATGACCACATGGACAGGAGTGGGAGGGGCCAATCGTGACAGAATGTAGAGATGCTTTACCTAAAGTGTCACCAATTTCTTCGTCATATGATCTTAATATAGTCATTTTTAATGAAACCTTCACTTTATATGTGGCTTTGTCTTACCAAATTAACCACCACAACAATGATAATTTCCACCAGCACCTAATGAATGATTTCTGTGAGATTTTCTGTTAGCGTCAAGCTAACAGTGCCTCACATTTGTTTCCCCACACTACGTGTATAAGGCATATCTACAGCGCACTGCCCTTAGCCAATCAGCAGCTGGCTAGAAAACCCTCATGGCCAATCAAGTGACTGTTGCTAGGCAGAATTAAAACTTTGCTTTGGCCTCATTTTCTCCTGTGGAAAGACTCAGGCATCATATTTAGCACACATGGCTAACATAGCACAGCTTGCTGATGCTGAGGTGATGATTGTAGATCCATTTGAGAGAAATCAGGCTGAAAAATGAAGTGTTATGTGGATGTTATACATGTTTAAACAGGTCATTTTTAATGTGCATTGCTTAAAGGCTATGATATTAGAATGCTATAGTATTTTGACATTAGCTGGTAAATGTAGTCTGGTAGGTTTATTACTGCTGTGTGTATTTTGGTTATTCTGGTTGTTATGATGTCTCCAGCTCTGTGGAAAAAGCTCTGTCCATGTTGGAATATCATTTTGTTAGACTTCCATCTTGTTTTTGAAGATTTCATATACTCAGTGCTATTTGTTGATGCTGTGCTGACAGTGTTGTGATGCATTCAGGTGGTTTTGTTCTATTTATCACTTGGTTGATCTGCTTGGTGCTGATAATACATACTGTCCAGCTGTTTAGTCATGTGTTTTTGTTTGTTTGTCTTGTTTGTCTCACACTCACAGTTTAGCAGGCTAAAGGTCTCCACAAGGGGGTGCTATTAGTAGCTTTGTGTGCATCATTAGAATGGATGAACCTTCAAAAGTAATGGTTATGGAATTAATTACTGTTATTATATGAGGAACATTCATTTCACCTGCTGGGCTGTGGATGACCAGCAGGGCTGCTGTGGTATGAGACCAGGCCACTGTGCCATGCCTCTGGTCATTACACTAACAAAGAAACAAATTATGGAGCAAAAAACAAAACTACTTACACAAAAATCATTTTAATTTTGCTCTGAATTCAGTCTATGAATAAACTCAAACTCAAAATCACAAAAACTTTTCAAACAAAAACAAAGGCCTTCCTTCTTATGCTAGGCTGACCTTTAGAGCAGGGGTCACCAATCTTATCCACGAAGGGTTGATATGCCTGCAGGTTTTTGTTCCAATCAAAAGGAAGCACACTTGATTCCACTTGTTTGGTCAGTTGGTCTCAGTATTCAGACAGATGATAGAGTGAGTAGCTATAATAAGTGAGTTCTGCTTGGTTGGAATAAAAACCTGGACACCGGACACTGGACACTGCAGGCTGGTGTGGACAAAACTGGTCCCAGCTGTAGAGGAACCAATTCTCTAAATCCTCAGTCAGGAATCTGGCTGAAAGTGGTTCAAATCTATCAAAACGTTAATACACTGTTAGAAATAAAGACCCTGATCAAGGTAAAAACAATGTAATTTGAGGGCACAAGGTACAACAGTGGTTTAAGGTTCAGTTGTGAACCTTAAATAAATTTTCCAGATGAAAAGTTTGTATTTGTATCTTTTCATAACCGAATGTTTTAAAACAGAACAGATTATGGTACAGTTATGTTCCCTGACTGAAGGTACTGAGATGGACCCTCGAGGGTCCCACCCCAGTCACAGTTGGGGTACTGCCCCAGTGACAGTTCAGTACCCTTATTTCTGAGAGTGTATGTGGGTAACTAAACTACATAAACCCATTTGAATTCATTGCTTTTGTCACAAAAATCAATGCATTTACACATAACAAACTTTTGGGAATATAATGTATAAGGCAATGCATGTATTGTAACATTGGATTGCATTATATTATGTTATGGAGTATTATTGTTTTATATTTTGTTTGGGGTGTTTTTGTGTTGTTCTTCTGGAACTGGATAATAAAGTGAATCTCAGACCGCGACTGTATGAATAAATAGGGAAACATGTGAAAACTGTGTAAATGTGATTTACAGTAAATGATTCCTGGCTGGGGCTGTAAGTGATTTTTGCTAACACTCAAATGCAGCAGAGTCTTTCACTGCTGCTGTTTATATGCTCACTATCCCCTCTTCGTTACATCTGGATGGCGTCTGCCCGCGGCTTCTCTCCGTGTTTGTAAACGCTGACCGTCACGTAGGCCGTCTGGGAGCCGTACGTGTTCCTCACGAAGAAACTGTAGTTTCCGGAGTCCTCCATGGTGACGGAGTTGATGGTGATGGTGGAGCTGTTTTTGTCGTGGGCAATGTGGTACTGACCGGTGGAGGAGATCTCTCGGTCATTCTTCAGCCAGAACATCTCTGGCATGGGGTCACCTTCAGCAAAGCATGTCAGACACAGAGACTGAGAGAGAGAGAGAGAGAGAGAGAGAGAGAGAGAGGAGGGACAGAGAGAAAGAGAAAAAGAGAGAGAGGGAGAGGGAGAGGGAGAGAGAGAGGGAGAGAGAGAGAGAAGAGGGAGAGGGAGAGGGAGAGAGAGAGGGAGAGAGAGAGAGAGAGAGGGAGAGAGAGATTTTTGAAAAATATTTATCTAATATATCTTAATATATTTTAGAAACATTACTTGCAAGTAGGCCATTATAGAAAGAGCATGTGAGAGAGAGGAGAGAAAGACAGAAAGAAAGACAGAAGTAGAGAGGAGGGATGAAGGGGAGAGAGAGAGACAGCTAGAGGAAAGAGAGAAAGAGGGAGAGAGAGAGAATGAGAGAGAATGTGAGAGAAGAGAAAGAAACAAGTTAGAGGTGGGGGGGGGGGTGACAGAAAAAAAGGTAGACAGAGAGAGAGAGATCGATGGGAAGGAAAAAGAGGAGAGAGTGAGAGCAAAATAAAGAGAGAGAGAGAAAAACGCAGAGGCACAAAGGGAGAGAATGAGAGAGATGGATAGAACAAATGGGGAATAGAGAAAATGAATGTGTGAGTGAGTGAATGAGGGAGAGAAAGACAGAACGAGAAAGAAAGTAAGGTAGAGAGAGGTAAGTAAGGAAAGAGAGGTAGAGAGGAGGGATTAAGGAGAGTGATGGGAGGGAAAGAGAGGAGAGAGAGTGAGAGCGAAATAAAGATAGAGAGAGAGAAAGAAGAGGCACAAAGGGAGAGAGCGAGAGAGACAGATAGAACAAATGGGGAAGAGAGAGTGAGTGAGTGAGTGAATGAGAGAACGAAAGAAAGAAAGAAAGAAAGAAAGAAAGAAAGAAAGAAAGAAAGAAAAAGGAACAGAGAGAGAGGAGGAATGAAGGAGAGAGAAAAAATGAGAGAAAGAGAGAGGAGAGAAAGAAAAAGAGGTAGAGATAAGGGATGAAGGAGAGAAAGGATGTGGGAGAGAGAGGAGAGAGAGCAGATCAAGTGAGAGAACGTAAGAAAGAGAGAGTGAGGGAGAGACAAGTAGAGCAAATGGGGAGGGAGAGATAGTGTGAGAGAGAGGAAGCAGTGAGTAAGAAAGAGATAGAGCAGAAGGACTGAAGGAGAGAGAGAGAGACAGAGTGAAAGAGAGGGAGCTGACAGGTATTAAACATATGGTTGAAGTTCTTTCTGCGTCACTGGTGGAAAATACCTTTCCTTCCATTATGGCGACAACATCTGGTAACCCCTTTGTGACTTTGGCACGGTCTGGGCAGAAAGAAGAGACATTATTCCTCACTGCGCTCTGCCGCTGTGATTGAAGGTCAAGGACTGACCTAATTAATCATTAAATACATCAGCATTTTTAGCCCCAATGAGGGCAGGACAAGAGGCTGCTCTCTGGCCTGCTGCTGCTGCTGATGGTGATAAATTATGATAGTGATGAAGTTGTCCTTTGGTGTTTATTGGATTTCTGCATGTTTGTTCTGTGGTGTTTGCAGTATTTATATGTGTTTGTCCTGTGGTGTTTATACAACCCCAATTCCAATGAAGTTGGGACCTTGTGTAAAACATAAATAAAAACAGAATACGATGATTTGCAAATCCTTTTCAACTATATTCAACTGAATACACTACAAAGACAAGATATTTAATGTTCAAATGGATACACCTTATTGTTTTTTGCAAATATTCACTCATTTTCAATTTGATGCCTGCAACACATTCCAAAGAAGTTGGGACAGGGGCAACAAAAGACTGGGAAAGTGCTCAAAAAACACCTGTTTGGAACATTCCACAGGTGAACAGGTTAATTGGAAACAGGTGAGTGTCATGATTGAGTGTAAAGGGAGCATCCCTGAAAGGCTAAGGCGATCACAAGCAAGGATGGGGTGAGGTTCACCACTTTGTGAACAACTGTGTGAGCAAATAGTCCAACAGTTTAAGAACGTTTCTCAACATTCAATTGCAAGGAATTTAGGGATTTAATCATCTAGAGTCCATAATATCATCAAAAGATTCAGAGAATCTGGAGAAATCTCTGCAAGTAAGCGGCAAGGCAGAAAATCAGCATTGAATGCCTGTGACCTTTGATCCCTCAGGCGGCACTGCATTAAAAACCCACATCATTCTGTAACGGATATTCCCACATGGGCTCAGGAACACTTCAGAAAACCGTTGTCAGTGAACACAGTTTGTCGCTCCATCTACAAGTGCAAGTTAAAACTCTGCCATGCAAAGCGAAAGCCACACATGAACAACACCCAGAAACACCGCCGGCTTCTCTGGGCCCGAGCTCATCTGAGATGGACTGACGCAAAGTGGAAAAGTGTCCTGTGGTCTGACGAGTCCACATTTCAAGTTGTTTTTGGAAGTCATGGACATCGTGTCCTCCAGGCCGAAGAGGAAAAGGACAGTCCGGATTATTATCAGCGCAAAGTTCAAAAGCCAGCATCTCTGATGGTATGGGGGAGTGTTAGTGCCCATGGCATGGGTAACTTGCACATCTGTGAAGGCACCATTAATGCTGAAATGTACATACAGGTTCTGGAGCAACATATGCTGCCATCCAAGCAACGTCTTTTTCAGGGACGTCCTGCTTATTTCAGCAAGACAATGCCAAGCCACATTCTGCATGTGTTACAACAGCATGGCTTCATAGTAAAAGAGTGCGGGTACTAGACTGGCCTGCCTGCAGTCCAGACCTGTCTCCCATTGAAAATGTGTGGCGCATTATGAAGCGCAAAATACGACAACGGAGACCCCGGACTGTTGAGCAACTGAAGTTGTACATCAAGCAAGAATGGGAAAGAATTTCACCTGCAAAGCTTCAACAATTAGTGTCTTCAGTTCCGAAACGCTTATTGTTGTTAAAAGGAAAGGTGATGTAACACAGAGGTAAACATGCCCCTGTCCCAACTTCTTTGGAACGTGTTGCAGGCATCAAATTCAAAATGAGTGAATATTTGCAAAAAAACAATAAAGTTTATCCGTTTGAACATTAAATATCTTGTCTTTGTAGTGTATTCAATTGAATATAGGATTAAAAAGGATTTGCAAATCATCGTTTTCTGTTTTTATTTATGTTTTACACAACGTCCCAACTTCATTGGAATTGGGGTTGTAGTATTTCTATGTGTTCATCATGTGGTGTTAAAAGTATTTCTATGTGTTCATCCTGTGGTGTTAATAGTATTTCTATATGTTTGTCCTGTGGTGTTTATAGGATTACTATGTGCTTGTCCTGTGGTGTTTATAGGATTTCTATGTGCTTATCCTGTGATATCACTAATATTTCAAACTGTTTGTCCTGTGGTATCCCGTGGTATCGCTAACATTTCTAGGTGTTTGTCTTGTGGCATCGCCAACATTCCTAGGTGTTTGTCCTGTGGTAGTTATATGATTTCTAGAGTTCTGCTTGAAAGTTTACAAACTCCTCATCGTTTTGTGACTTTTTACATGAATGTGACCTAAAATATGACCTGATCTTCATTTAACTAATAATAATAGACAAAGAGAACCCAATAAAGCAAATAACACACAATTATATAGCTCTTCATTACTTTACAGAACTAAGTGATCCATAATAAGTGATGATAATTAGTTGTGAATATGGCCTATTTAAAAAAACATCAAAATGAGTCTTCACCATTACAGTCTGGCCTTTACCACGCACGTTTTTTTCATGCCGTGTCTCAGTCAAATTTCTGAGGAAAACATTTGTCGACACTCATAAGACTGGAAGAGGTTCCAAACCAATTTCTAAAGAGTTTGGACATCACTGATCCACTGTCAACACCATTGCCTGGAGTGGTAATCCAACAAAAATCACTCCAGAGCTAAGGCAAAGAATATTCTAGGAGATCACAAGAACCCCATGCTAACATCTAATGATCTGCAGGCCTCTTACACTTGCTAATATCAGTGTTCATGTGTCTACCATAAGGCAAACACTGATAGCATGGAGAAAGCCACCAGTCTCCTAGAGGAACATTGCTGCCTGTTTAAAACTTGTTTAAAACTGAAATAATGTTATGTGGATGGATAAGGCAAAAATGGATTATTATGGCTTAAATATTTGGCAAAACCAAAGAAAAAAAACTGCGTTCCATTATAAGAACCTCATCCCAACTGTGAAGCCTGGTGGTGGAAGTATCACAGTTTGGGGCTGTTTTGCAGATGGACAGATTGACATCTTTTGATGAATTCTGGATTGTGTCAAGAAATTTAAGGCATTTTTCCAAGAACTGAACCCCAAAAAAGCATCTTACAGAAAGACAACAACCCTAAAAACTCTGTTTAGTCTACAAAAATGGTTATAGCAGAAGAAATGTTGTATTTCGGAATGGCTCAGTTAAAATTCAGACCTTAATCTGATAGAAATGTTGAGGCAGAACCAAAGGTGTGGCGTTCCTGAAAAAAGGCCCACCAGCATAACAGAGTAGAATCAGTTCTGTAAGCTAGAATTGGTCAAGATTGCTCCAAGTCAATGTCAGGGCTCAAATCAGTTATAAGAACTGTTTGGTTGAAGTCATTGCTGTTAAAGGAGGTCACACCAGTAGAAAGTAAATAAAAACTACATAGTTAGTGTTATATGGTTTATTGGGTTTTCTTTATGTTGAAATTTACAAAATGCTAAAGTATCCACAAACTTTCAAACAGCGCTGTATAACTTTGTCCTATGGTGTCGTATAGGACGTCTTTATCTATATTTTTGTCCTGTGGTGGCTGTAGGATTTCTTTGTGTTTGTCCTACTGTGAATTTAACATTTCTGTTTGTGTGGATTGTCATGTGTCCCTTAAACAAAGACTTACTTTTCTCAGCAATCGCCACTTGTCTGTGGAAAAGGGAATAAGTGACATCCTTTAAAATCCTCAGAATTTACTTAGAGATCTTGAAACTTAATCATAATAATACGACAGATTAGTGTGAAAAACGATTTGCCCAAATGACACTTACTTCAGCCTTTGGTATTCCAATAGAGCTTCTGCAAAGGCTTCAGAGAAAGCAGAGCACAGACATTTAAACATTACATTAGGCATAGACATTAGACACTTCAGAACATGTGTGGCACAGACACACTAATCCACATCTGCTCTGCTGTTTCTAATCCTTAGTAATTAAAAAAAAAAAATCCATGCAAGCGGTTGACCCCTGTGTCACTGCACATGACTCCCACGTAAAAGTAGAGTGGAGAACACGCAGCATCTAGAATTTGCAGAATGTAAGCTCAGGTTTGAGGTGTCAGACGTTAGTTGACTATAAAAAGCCCAGTGTTTTCTCTGTCCACCAGATGGAGCTGTTGCCAATGAGTCCCTTTTTTCCCAAGGCATACTGCTTCCTATCCTGGTGATGTTGATAGTGATGTGTTAGTGGTGTGGATTTCTATGAATGTGTCCTATGGCACCTATAGAGTTCCTAAGCATGGCCTCTGTGGTGTCTAAAGTAAAGAAATTTAATCACTGGAATTTATGTGAAATTGTCATGTGGCACCATTAAGATTTTGGTGTTTGTACTACAGCATCAGCATCTCTTCAGGATTTCTATGCATATCTTGTTGGTGTCTATAGGATTTCTGTGGATTTGTGCTGTGGCATCACCAGGATGTCTGTGCAATTATCCTAAGAATTCCTGTGGGTTTGTTTTATGACATCACTAGAATTTGTGTGCAACTGTCATATAGCATCACTAAACTTTGTGTCAGATTTTATAATGACATCACAAAAATGTGTGTAACATTTTATAATGACATCACTATATTTGTGTCAGATTGCATTATGGCATCACTAAGACTTGTGTGCAATTGTCATATGACATCATTACGATGTCTGTTTCTGTGTGCTTATCCTACACCATCACTAGAATTCCTGTGGGTTTGTCCTGTGACATCACAAGAATTCCTGTGGGTATGTCCTATGACATCACTAGAATTCCTGCATGTTTGTCCTATGACATAACTAGAACTCCTGTGGGTTTGTCCTATGACATCACTAGAATTCATGTGGGTTTGTCCCATGACATCACTAGAATTTGTGGGTGTTTGTCCCATGACATCACTAGAACTCCTGTGGGTTTGTCCTATGACATCACTAGAATTCCTGTGAGTTGGTACCATGACATCACTAGAATTTGTGTGCGTTTGTTCTGTGGCATCTTTTTTAGAGGTTAGTCTATTATGCGATGAGTTAATCAATTTTGAAGACCCCATGGTTGATCGGTACTGTCTTTTCTCCCCATGTCATACTAAAACCCCATTGGTAAGGTCTGATGTCACTGTGTCTCTCTCAGGCTAACTGTGATGTAAAAGCACACGGCTGTACCTTGTCCAGACAGATCCAGAGTGCGTTTATGTGTCTCCTGGCCATCGAACATCTCCAGGGTATACTTCCCTTTGTCGTTTTCAGTGGGGTTGAATATCTCGATCCAGACCTTCTGCATACTGCTGCCAGGCTTGGTCCTCTCCTCCTGATCGATCCTCTTCTCTCTGTCACACATTAAAAAATTATGAAAGGAAGATTTTGGTGAAAAATAAACTTTTACATTGTAGTCAGCCTGCCAAGACATGGCAGTGTCTGATTTCTGTTCTGTAGTTTAGCACTGGCGTTCTGAGGCTAATGTCAAGTCAATTGTCACCCAAATCTTTTCTGCAACAACTTCCAGCTCTTCATTAAGGTGGCTCAGATTTGGCGATGTGGTTTAGGACACAGTACAACTTACAGAAGTATTAAAACAAATAAAATTTCACCATGTAGCTGAACACTGTGGGCTGCCAAGTGTTTGCAGAATCCAACTCCCCCAGTAATGCATGCTACATTACATTTGCAATTTCAGGTATTTCTATCAATAAACACATATCTTCAGTTGATACAGAATTAACAGTATGTGAATGTAATCTGTAGCGTTTACATGATATGTGTGCAAATGAAGAGGAGTTGGATTTCACCACAACACCTGTTGTATAATGTGGCTGCACAATGCGGCCAAATTCAGCTACACAGTGAGTGAATTTACATGCACTCAATAATCCGATAATATGGCAACCGTCTAAGTGTTGGCACCGTTATCAGTAGATTGCGAGTTCGATCCCTGGTGATGCTACAGCCATTCATAGCCAGGACAACAGAGCACAATTGGCCTTGCTCTCTCTGGGTGGATAGGATACAGAACACTTTACATCGATACGTCTGTGTGATCTTAATGAATGCAGTTTGAGTGGGTTGAGAGATGTTTTAGAGATGTACAGAAGATTTGGGTGACTGTTGACTTGTAGCACTTATTAGCAAGGTTATCCTTGTTTATCAGTCATTTTCATTTGAATGCTTGAATAGATTGATTAGCACTATACAGAAAATAAAGCCTGTGGTTTGTAGTTGTGTCTCACTAAAACAGACTTTTCTTGTCTGCACTGGGCCTAAAAATCAAACGCTTGCTTTTTGAAGCCACACAAACCAGCAGCACTCTGCTCTGAGTGCCTGGAGCTGGATCTCTGGACAAAGGGAACTCACTTGAAGTACCAGCTAGTCTTCGTGTAGCTCAGATAGTACTTCAGAGAGCAGTAGAGTTTGAAGCCCGTTGCTGTGCACTGGATCCCCAGGGGACCAGCAGAGAGAGCTGTAGATCAGACAGAGGACCGAAGGGAGGGAGGTTCAACTCAGGCAGCACAGTCACAGTCAGTGCTTTGTAAAAAAGGCATGAAGTTCAGCATATAAGCTGATGTGAGAGGCTCTGTGCTTTCTTGTGAACCTACCGCACTGTTTGCTCAGCCGCTGCATCAGCTTGTCAAACTCTGAAAAGATAGTTAAAAAGAAACAATTGCAAACATAAATAGACTTGAATTTCACAATGTAAATTATTCAGTAATTACATGCATTATGGTTTTCTGCTGATGACTGATGACAATCTGAGCTGTATGCAGTGTTTCTGGGTGCAGTTTAAGCCAAATACTTCACTACAAGTCATTTGTAGTTCAGGATCAACAATGACAAGGTAGATGTTTCTAATAAAGTGGCCAGTGAGTAGAAGTACAAGCTTGGTGTAATAAAGTGGCCAGTTAGTGGATGTACAAGCTTGGTGTTTCTAATAAAGTGGCCTGTTAGTTGAAGCGCAATGTAGGTGTTTCTAATAAATTGGCCAGTGAGTGGAAGCACAAGGTTGGTGTTTCTAATAAAGTGGCCAGTTATTGGGAACACAAGGTAGGTGTTTCTAATAAAGAGGCCAGTGAGTGATATATACATATCTAATATGGTGTTTGTAATGTAATTGTAAGCTGACAGTCAAAGCCAGTTTAAAAGCAGAAGCCATATTTCCTTCTAATCTCTCACCTGTGTCCAGTAACTCCAATACGCTCTCGTCCTCACCTCTGCTATCAGAAACCACAGCCCTGTACACGCCGGCTTCTTTCTTTGTCACCTTTAAAGCAGAGCAAAATGCAATTATGGTATATAAATACAGCTTTAGAACAGTAAACATCTTCCTCTCAGCAATGTTAGTGCAACTGAATGGTGTAAATTAGATTAACGCACAGTAAAATGAACGCACATGTCAAATGCGCACAATTGCCACATAAATCAACACACTTCTGTCTTTTAATGTACTAGATTTGGGAAGTAATTGTATGATTGTTACATATAACCTCATATCTCCAAAATGGTAACTTTACAGGAGAAGGAAAAAACATACTCTACTTTCAAGGTAAGTCAATGGAACCAGACATTTTTTCAGATAATTTTGGGCCGTTTCTTTTGATCCATTTATCATCAAAATTACACACAATGTAAAGGACAACAGGCATTTTAAAACTGTCAAAAACTGAAAAACAATAGAGATACATTTTTTTTTTCGACAGCAGTGCTATTTTATTCAAATGTAAAATATGTACCACTTGAGCCAAGTAAATTAAACACAGTACTAAATCATTACGCTATCTGATCTTCACTAGTTTTTATTCTTTGTTAGCAATGTTAGCTAGGCTGTAGTTAACCTGTGTGTGATGTTGTGGGACCCATTTTCAATGTCCAACAAAAAAAAGAGGCCTTTTTTTATTTTTTCCACCCCACATTCCTTGGCCTTTGCTCATTTTCTGTGAAGATCATATAAAATATCGCATTTTCAGTGCCTTCACTCTTTTCACCACTCACACATTTATATTACACATGTGGTGTTGGGCTAAACCTACGGGAAAAAAAGTGTGGAGGTGCCGTGTCCTTCACTCTGCTCTTCTCCTACATGGCCTGCTGTTGGTGTGTGTGTGTGTGCGCCAGGCTGCTGACTGGCTACAGCTGCTAATGGAGATCCCTACGCTGGGCACTTGTGGTATTGTAAACATCTGGTATTTTAACATAAATTGTTATGACTGTATTGATTAAATAAACAATAACGCAGTGGGTCCACCAGCTCACTGAGTAACAAACACAAGGGTTAATATGAGCTAGTAGTTGTGTCAGTTTGAGGCAGGTACCTGAGGCACAGTGAAAGTGCTGACTCCAGATGGCTCAAACACAGCCTGTGTGATCTCCATACCATCTTTAAACCATTTCAGCTTTGTGTCCTTGCTCACATTCGTCACCTGCGTATGAGAAGGGAAGAAAGGGTACAGACATGACAAAAAGAAAAACAGACTAAACACACAATGGAAATCAGAAGATCAAACCCCAAACAGTACAATACACTACAAAAAATACACTACAAAGACCAAACAAAGACCAAACAAAGACCAAACAAAGACCAGCAACCTAATAGGGGAAAACACAGGGCTTAAATACAGCAGGGTTAACAAGACACAGGCGATTAACACAGGTGGTTACAATCAGGGGAGGGTCTGGAAACAAGGGGGCAGGACCGGGAAGAAACAAAACAAGGAATCACATGGACAAGACCAAAACAAAAGCACATGGAGGACTGGGAGGGGCCAATTGTGACACTGTGAATCATACACTAGTATTAGTGAGTTTCATTAAAGACTTAATTGTCAGTTGACTGTGTTGGCTACGCTGAAGTGGAAGTGACCTCAACATCACTTTTAGACCACTTTGTATTCATGCCTCACGTATGAAATGAATGCGTTCAAATGTGCATGCAAATCAATAGCACCATGACCTTGCATTTCATAATCATCTCACAGTCCTCCGTTACAGTCCAGGACAAAAACTCCTCAAAGTGGGGCCCTTGAGAGAAAAAACAAAGCACATTATGAAGCATTTAGCATTTTGTTTTGGCTATTCCACACTAGTTTATAGGCAGTAGTGCATTCGCATTTTGCTGCTGTCGGAACAAAACGTCGTATCTCCAAAATAGCAACTTTAAAGGAGAAGGAAAAAACTTCCTTTACTTTTAATATAATCAAATCCAAGTACTTTTGGGCCAATTCCTTTAGTCCATTCATCGTGGAATTTACATAAAATGTAAAGGATAACAGGCATTTTCAAATTATGTCAAAAACTGAAAAATGGAGATATGAGGTTTTGTCCCGACAACAGCGATTTAATATTTCCCGAATCAGCCCTGCAACGTGTTCTGATAACACCTAATATCACCATTTCGCTTTTCTACTGGAATGAGATTTCAAATATGAAAATAGGAATAAATCTCAAATGAGCATTAAAATGTGTCACACCGTGATAGGGGGATGGCTGCCAGTGGATGAACTCATAACAGCACATTTTATTCTTAATACATAGCCTTAAAGTGGAAACTAATTCACATTTAATGAAATGTGACCAGATTACATTACAGAGACTGATGGGTAATCCTTTACATTACTGTATTACAATTTTAATCAGCTAATCTCTAATGGAATACGTTTAGAAAGCGCAATCCTCAGGCCTGAACTGAATATTAACTTTGTGCTTTAGTCTGATTTCTGCCACTGCGGGGCCGGTGCTCAGCTGCCCTCATTTGTGCAGCAACCAGGGTTGCCAGATTGGGTGTTTTTGCACCAATCTGATATGCTTTTGGCTGGACTGTGTGTTTTTTTTCTCCACCACCTCCATTTTTCCTTTTTCATGAGGCATATTAATGTTGTTGTTCTGTGTCAAAAGAACTTTTATACATCACCGTACTTAGACACACTAGACTTGATGTGAAGGTTCCACTGCATTAACAGCCACATCCTTTACTTTCAAAGCTGTCTGAAAGTATGCAGGACAAGCCGATATGCACTCTCAATATATATACATACACCAATCAGGCATAACATTATGACCACCTCCTTGTTTCTACGCTCATTGTCCATTTTATCAGCTCCACTTACTGTATAGCTGCACTTTGTAGTTCTACAGTTACAGACTGTAGTCCATCTGTTTCTCTGATACTTTGTTAGCCCCCCTTTACCCTGTTCTTCAGTGGTCAGGACCCCCATGCACCCTCACAGAGCAGGTCCTTTTTGGATGGTGGATCATTCTCAGCACTGCAGTAACACTGACGTGGTGGTGGCGTGTTAGTGTGCGTTGTGCTGGTAGAGTTTTTAAGCACTGCGTCCACTCACACCTTGTCGGTCCACCTTGTAGATGTAAAGTCAGAGACGATAGCTCATCTGCTGCTGCACAGTTTGTGTTGGTCATTCTCGAGACCTTCATCAGTGGTCACAGGACACTGCCCACAGGACACTGCCCACAGGACGCTGACCACAGGACGCTGCCCACAGGACACTGTTGGCTGGATAGTTTTGGTTGTTAGCCTGTTCTCAGTCCTGACCACTGAAGAACAGGGTAAAAGGCGGCTAACAAAGTATCAGAGAAACAGATGGACTACAGTCTGTAACTGAAGAACTACAAAGTGCAGCTATACAGTAAGTGGAGCTGATAAAATGGACAATGAGCATAGAAACAAGGAGGTGGTCATAATGTTATGTCAGTGTATATATAATGAAACTCACTGGAGTACATTTCAGTACCTTTAGTCAGGGAACATATTTGTACCATAATCCATGAAATGAATGAAATGATATTTTCTAGGCTGTACCGACTCCACACACCCCGTCTCGTCTCCAGGCTTTTTATTTAATTGTTCTGTTTTAAAACATTCAGTTATGAAAAGGTACAAATACAAGCTTTTCACCTGGAAAAACTTATTTAAGGTTCACAACTTGACCTTAAATCCACTGTTGTACCTTTGAGGGAATATTTACATCATTTGTACCTTGATGAAGAAAAATATACCTGCACAGAACCTTTATTTCTAACAGTGCAAACCTAAATACTCACATATAACACACTAAACCAATCAAAACATGTGAATCAGTCCAACTAATGAGTTACCTACAGGGCAAACATGAAGTAGAAAGGGGAGGGAGCACTGCTTGCATTGCTGAGCAATTTCCCTGCTTTATAGTTTGGTAGTAATTTTCCACTCGAGTCTCAGTTTAGTATCAGTTTCCTCATTTGGGTCACAAAGTTTAACACCTTACCAGACCCCAAGTTTTATTACACACTTCTATAATCAAAGAAAAACTCCATTAGTTTGCATTGAAGTCCCTTTAGTTACTGAATAATAAGCCTTAGTAGGTAATAAGCCTGGAATGTTAAGGGGGTTTACCATAACCACATAGAACCATGAAAACTCAAAGAATCCTTTGCACAGTTCTTCACATCATTAAAGGGTTCTTTGGTTTGATGAAGAATGACCTGTAGATGGTTCTATACATAACTTTTTTGAAAAGGGTTCTATATAGCACCAAAAAGCAATCTTCTATTGTTATGACATTGGACCTGTAACAATCGAAGAACCCTTTTTGGTGCTATATAGCGCCTTTTTCAAAAAACTTCTATATAGAACCATAAACACTCAAAGAATCCTTTGCATGATTAAAGGGTTCTTTGCCTCATTAAAGGCTTCTTCTGATTGATGGAGAATGTGCTGTAGATGGTTATATATATAAGACACCAAAAATGGTTCTTTTATTGTTCCCGATGTCAAGCCTGTAACAATAGAAGAACCCTTTTGGGGGCTATATAGAACCTTTTCCAAAAAAAGTTCTATAACGATCCATGAACACTTTTGCATGGTTCTTGGCATCATTAAAGTGTTCTTCACATAGATGCAGAACGTTTGGTAGATGGTTCTATACAGACCTTTTTTGAAAAGGGTTCTATATAGCACCCAAAAGGGTTCTTCTATAATTATGATGCCAAGCCTGTAACAATAGAAGAACCTTTTTTTGTTCTATATACAACCATATAAAACACATTCTCCATCAATCTGAAGAACTGATGATGCATTAATGATGCAAAGAACCCTTTATTTATGCAAAGGTTTTTTTTTGAGTGTTCAGGGTTCTATATAGAACCATTTTCTTTACTAAAGAGCCCTTGAAGAACTGTTTTTTAAGTGTACACACTTTGTATGGTTCTTTGCAACATTAAAGGGTTCTTCAGATTGCTAGAGAATGTGCTGTAGATGGTTCTATACAGAACTTTATTGGAAAGGGTTCTATATAGCACAAAAAAACATTCTGCTATTGTTAAGGGTCAGAATGCTGCTAAACTGCAATGCATCTAGACAAGTTCTGAACTATCTAGTAACCCTGGCAGTGACGGGGTCTCGAGCTCTCGGACACTCACCTGCCCGCCTCTTCCAGTCCCGTCTTTTGGCCTGCGATTTGGCCAGGGTTTGCTTGAACTCTGCCAAATGATCAGATCAAAAAGAAAAGAGCAGGTCAGGACTATATCTGTACAAATGTCAGTGTTGAAACTGACAGTGAACTTTGATCACACAGCAAAATCCTCTGTGTTTGATTAAAACCCAGCCAAACACAAAGGAATACTGTACAATTTCATTCAACACTGGGGATTCAACTGTGCAATCAGCTTATAAAGCCTCAATCAATTATAGCTGCAGCTAGCAGACTGGTTATATGCTAATATTGCTGTGTGTAAGTTCAGGGGAAGCTCAGTTTTTGACTACTGAGCTGTTTAATTTTTAACCCCGAGAAGATGAGTTGAAGTTTTCCTATATGACACATAAGTATTTTCATGATTTACATTCACATTTACATTCTGTTCTGCCATTTTTGCCTTATTTCAATCAAACTATGACAAAACATGGCTGTTTTCTTTCTGAAAGTGAAAGATAATGCATATGAAATGCAAGCAGAGATGTGTTGAGGTGTTTGGAGAGCATTAATGAGAACAGTCTGAACGTACTCTCGTCCACTAGGACGAGGGTGAACTGGTTTTTGGCTCGGCCGTCCTTCAGCTGAGCTGTGTATGAGCCCTCGTCCTCTTTGGAAAGCTGGTCAAACACGATCTCCACCAGACCGTTTGGTCTGTCAAAGCTGATCTTACGAGCCTGCAGATGGACACACAGGATTATAACAGTACTCCACAGTGAATTACTGTGTACTGAATGTCCTGTAGCCCACTGAAGATGGCAAATATTTAACTGAATAGCTCATAATATGTGTATTCTTACTGGCGTGCTGGAGATCTCTTTGTCATTGAGGATCATGCGCAGCTCAGCAGCGCTTGACAGAGGCTCAGTCTGCAGCCATAACCGAACGGCCCCCTGCTCCGACACGTCCACTTGCCAGCCTTCAGACCGCAGACCAATCACTGCACACCGAGAGAATCACACGACCAGTGTGTTTTTATAGTTTTAATAACAAAAAAGTTTTAATAAAAGTTTTAATAAACTATAATATCCAGAATGATGCCTTCATTTCAAAAGTGGGGTTCAAATCTCGAAGCTGATGACTTCTCATGGATTTAGTGTGAATAGATAATTACATTATAATATTTAGAATTTAACCCTTGTGTGGTGTTGATGTGTTTGTTACTCAGTGGTCTGGTGGACCCACCACATTATTGTTTATTAAATCAATACAGCCAGAACAATTTATGTAAAAATATGTTTTTTACAGAAATTGAAAATATGTAAATGTGTTTAAATATGTTTTAAGCATAAGGTTCTTCGTTAGCAGCTGCAGCCAGTCAGCAGCCGGTCAATGCTGTCCACCATCTCGCACACACACACACACACACACACACACACACACACACACACACACATGTGACATCATTGAAAGTGTGTTATTTTATATGTTCTTCACAGAAAATGAGCAAAGGCCAAGAATCTGAGGTTGAAATAATAATAAATCGCACAATTTTTCTTTTGGTAAACATTGAAAACGGGTCCCACAGACATGAACACCACATAAGGGTAAATAACAGGCTGCTTTTGCAGTGTGGTTTCCCTGTAAGTACTGCATGTACCAAGGAGTGAACTTTAAAAATGTCATTTGGAAGCTGGTATTGGCTTATCTAGTGTTTTCAAATGGTGTAAATCCCAATAGAGTTTATATGACAGTGATGACCTACATACAATGTTATACACACAGTATCTACAGTATTAGAAATATTATAATAACAAAACTGCACTCCGGCTCTCAATGTGACCCGCAGATTCAATACAGACCAAATTCAGCCATGCATTCTTTCACTCACATGGGTTTCTGATCTGCCAGCTCAGCTCCATCAGCCTCTCCAGATCTGTGAGACGAGACACAATTGCAATGTCAAATTCAATTTCCCACAATCCCCCTGCCATCAAAACAAAGTAATGCGGTCTGCATTGGGCCTCGCCGTGGCTCTAGCTGCTGTACCTGCTGGAGATTGGAGAATACTGAAAGAACACTATCACCATAACACTGCAAAAAACGGCATCTTAACAAGAGAAATGATCTTAAATCTAGTCTAAATATCTAATATTTCACATTTTGAGGTGGTTGTATATATATTATAAGATTATTTAACTTATTTCTAGATGTTTTTTATTCATTTAAAGTAATTTTATTGAGTATATTGCAAAAAGTCATACCATATCAAGTGAAAACATCTTAAATCTGGCCCATATATATATATATTTCTCCTTATGAGATTGATGTTGTCAGGATGTTGTCAGAATATTTAACTTATTTCTAGACATTTTTACTTGTTTTAAGAAATGTATAATATGATAATATGATGTGTCATTATTACATGCAGATTATTTTACTTGCTTAAAAAAATATAAAAAGAAATCTTCACACTTAAAACAAGTAAAATGACCAGTTAATGGAATAAAACACATTTATGAGACAAAATGACCTAAAATGAGTAAAATATATCTAGAAATAATCATATATATCACTGTTGTTGGAAGAAAACCTCGTATCTCCAAAATGATAACTTTATAGGAGAAGAAAAAAACCTACTTTTCTATCAATGTAAGTCAATGGAACCAAAAATTTTCCAAGTCAATTTGCACCATTTTTTTGGTCCATTCTTTGTGAAATTTACATACAGTGTAAAGAACAACAGGGATTTTCAAATTATGTCAAAAACTGAAAAACAACAAAAATTGAAATATGAGGTTTTCTTCCAAACGCAGCGATATATATTCTTACAACAGTCTCATAATGAGACATACTAGATCCCTTGACTAAGATGCTTTCACTCGCTCAGATATAATTTTTTGTGTAAGATTATCTCACAATGTTGGCAGATAACCTTCTTAATAAGTTTCAAGTACATTTCTTAAAATATGCTAAATTATCCACTAATACAGTGAAATAATTTTACTCAATAAAATTACTCAAAACACATAAAATGTCTATAATTTAAATAATGTTACAATAAGCTTAAAGCAATCTCAGCATAAAGAATATTAGATATACTGTGTGAAAGTTTTAGGCATCTAAGCACATTTTTAAACAATTTACCTCAGCAGTGAGTTTATCACAGTATGCATTAGAATAAAGTCATATTCATAATTCAAATAATCATAAAAACAATAAAAAGTAACAAGAATTTCTTGGGTCCATTCTTTCCTTGACACCTTCACAGCCACCACAGAGACCTGTTAATATCATCAATTACATCATGAGCACAAGAAATGATTGGTCAAACCAGAAATTGCTTTCTAACTGCATATAATACTGGGCTTCCTCCAGTTTATAAATGGTTAAACAAACAAACTAACATCTATAAAATCACTTTTTATTATTTATATGATCATATATATATATATATATATATATATATATATATATATATAAATATAAATAAAACCATTATTAATTAATATTTTATACATTTTTATTCAAATATTAACACTTTTCTCAGCAAATAAACACAGACTACACAAATAAATAGATTTTGAAAATGTGTTTTGGGTGCCTAAAACTTTTGCACAGTACTGTATCTACTAGATTTAAGATTATTTCACATGCCAAGCTATTTTTTTTTTCACAGTGAAGAGCAACCGTTCCAGTCAAAACCTGACTGAATGTACGCTTTTCATAATCTTAAAGAAACTGAAATGCTTCAATGCTTAAAATTTCTAACACACATAGAAACAGAGAAGCTGGTGACTGGTATAAAAATGATAAAAGTCAACAGCAGGGCAGGGGTGGAAAATGTTGTAAATTTGAAAATGTTATTGAAGTGTTTAGATTAAAATTTTGACTAAAATTGAGTGTTATATCAGACATACAGCAAAGTTTGAATGAAAAAAAAAAGACAGAGCTCTAACAACAACGCACAACTAACTGTTATTATTGGACCTATCTGTTTGGGGCTTGGCCTAATATTCTAATGAGCAGGCTTGATTGACAGTCCTCAGTTCTACATTCCCAGCCTCTAACACCACAAAAACAGAACTTAACAAGCATGAGTGGAGAAACATGTGAAATATGCTGTATATATGGTGGTGTTGTAGATCTGCTGTGTCCACTCACTAAAAACATTTTCCAGCTGTTATATAGCAACGTCTCAAAGAAGGTTTCTTATGCACTTTATTGCTAGACATACATCCAATGAATGTTGGCATGGTTATTTAAACAAGAAGATGACATGCAGCGAGAAGGTAGCTCAGTTATGCTTGCTGTGTCAGCTTTCGCTTGGTGGTTAGCTTTCTCTCAGTTTCACTGCTTGAACAGAGGGAATGGCAGCTGTTTTGTTAAAGCTGTATGGGTGGGACACACGTCAGCCTTGTGACTAGTCAGGATGCTGCTCACACATTCACTGTCCAAGATTGGGACTACTCAGTTTACATCGAAAGTGGACAGTTTTGGTGAAATCCACAGGTTATTTCTTCATTACTGGAAAGCTGTTAACAGCATATAGCTTGAACATACATGTTCACTGTTTGCTTACAAGAGCAAGATTTGAAAGATTTGTATTTTACTGAAACATTATTGAAGTTTAATACATAATAGGACTTTTACTCAATTACCAATTTAGACTTTCAATGCAGAAGTCTGTGCAGGGTTCTTTCTGTCACACTCCTGCAAGATTTCATCCTACTCCTGCAGAAAACCATCATCATTTGTCCCGCTTGGGCCTGCAACTGAAACATTTAGTCCCGCACCCTCCCGCAGTGGGCTGGTTACCCACCCACTCCTGTTGAAATGTGAGCTTAGGGTCTTAATTGTCATCTGCACATATGCTTGCTTTTCACTTTCCCCATAAACATTTTCCTTAAGACATTTTAATCAAGTCACTAATGATAAATAGAAAACTTAAGGCTAAAATATTTTTTGTTTATTTTCTTTTGTTCAACAATCAAACGAGTTGTAGTTCCTTTAATTCAATTAAGGAAATTTTACTTTTGTTAACTTTTTACTTTGATATGTATGTTCATTGTAGATACTTTTACTTTTCATTGAGTTTGAAATTATTGTGGACATATGCACTTCTAATTAAGTATTGAGATTTGATATTTGAGATTTCAACATAGTATCCATACTTTCCCTCAATTGCAGTGTCTCTGTAAATATTCCACCAGTTTGTAGCTCTCAGAGCTTTTACATGCCTCTAAAGAAGGAAGACAATTAGCTTTCTATTCAAGTAGAAAAGAGTAAACAGTCAAAAAGTGGAGACTTAATGCTGCAGCAGCTGCGTCATTTGGTCAGATATTAGTCTGGGCAGAGAGAGAAGAGAGATCACAGTGGTGCATACCTTCAGCGGTGAAACTGAAGCTGGAGGAGATGTCAGGCCTGTCCATCATCTCTGCAGTGTAGAGGCCCAGGTCCTCCTCTGAGGCAGCACTGAAGGTCAGAACAGATCTAGGACAAAAATACACATCTGTATCTTTACTGCTTTACTACAACTGCATCTGTGAGACTTACATAACTTATCTTTATGACTACCACTACATCTTACCACCTCAGTGCCCACAAATGGACAACTACTATTCATTATGCAAAGCCTATTGCTGTTGTTGGAAGAAAACCTTGTATCTCCAAAATGGTAACTTTACAGGAGACGGAAAAAACCTACATTACTTTTAATGTAAGTCAATGGAACCAGATTTTTTCCCCAAGTAATTTTGGGTCATTTCTTTGTGTCCATTCTTCATAAAATTTACACAGTGTAAAGAGCAACAGGCACTTTATAAATTATGCCAAAAACTGAAAAACAGCAAAAATGGAGATACAAGTTTTTCTTCCAAAAGCGGCGATATCCATGCACCTTAAAGGAACAGTTTGATGAAAAATCAATTTTACACAATTTTCTAAACGGAGCTGATCAGCAAAGACATGCTTGGCCTCCATGGTTTGGTGTTTCTTTAGTTTTATTCTAGAGCTACGGGGCTAATATTGTTAACAAAAATTAAAAACCAATAGCCACAAAATTTTTTGTGCGTAAATACATCCCCAAACCACTTGTCTGAAGTAACTTTCTATACTATAAAGCTTTGCTCATTGTAATAGTTTGCAGTAAGTCACGCTGTGCTCTAAACCATATTGAAAAATCGGCTGTACCTTAATGAAGACCAGGAAGCGGTTCGAGTGGATTGAGAGAAGTTTTGAGGATGTATTTTCACAACAAGTTTGACTGGCTATTGATGTCTACTGTTTATTAGAAAAGTAAGAGTTTGAGAGAGGTTTTGGGGATGTACGCTCATTGTCAAAAATATAGTTGCACCCAGAAGGAATCAATCAGCAGGAATGAAACTTGGTGGCTAGGTTTGACTTCATGAGACACACAAATGATTCAAGTTTCACGCAAGGATGGGCCTTGCTGTGCCTCACTGACTATTTGAGGTTGTCCTGTTGCACATGCTTTCCATTATCACATGTGCTGTTGTGTTGGTAGTGTTGTTTATTCAAATAGCGATGATGTGAAGATGATGAAGAAATCTCCGCTGACACTGTCTCGCTTGCATAAAAAAAGAGTTTATTGCAATTGATATTGATAGAAAGATCGGCATCAAAATCAGACACCCGGGTTTGTCTGAGAGAGAATGAATGGCAAAGAAATGTCTAACAAAAAAGTCCTGAGTGGCCACTTTTATATCCCAGTTGTTTACGTAAAAGCAAGACACATATGGAACTGAGAAAGAGGGAGAGAAAGGAAGAGAAAGGGGCACCCTTAATTTAAACTCACCATATGAAATTTCAGAACCACACAACTGGATTATATGAGGCCCCAAACTCATAATGTCAGATTTCATATGAAAGCTCAGATACTTCAGTAGCATCCTTTGCAAGCAAAGTTTGCCTCGGAGAAAAGTTCAAAAGCAATTCAAGTAGTTGGAAGAGTTTGAGAGGGGTCACATCGTGGGGCTCCGTGAAGTGGGTTGGTCTTATCGACATATTATGTGCCATACTGGTCATGCGGATATTACCATAGCAGGGTGTTGGGGGCAGTGGACAGAAGAAGGCATGCACCAGGGACATGAAGAATCTGGGAGACCTACTCAAACCACGGAGAGGAAGATCCGACAGGTTGTCTGACATGCATGAAGTAACCCAACAGCCAAGATTGCAGACAATCAGCGAGTAGTGATGCCCCTCCTTGAGCCATCCTGTTAGTGCCAGCACCATTGTCAGACAGCTGCACGATGCATGACTGCATGCAAGCAGACCGTTATGATGACTGCCGTTAACACCATGTCAACATCGGCAAAGACTGCAATCGTGTCGTGCCATTCAAGGAGTGACTCAGAATGGCACTGGGTCATTATCAGTGAAGACTCCTGCTTTAGTCTTGGTGGAGATGACCAGCGAATCGGTGTGTAGCCTCCTGCTACCCACTTCAGACCAGCTGCCCATGCCCCAGCTGCCACCACCTGCCTTGGACTAGCTGCCCATGTTCTCATAGACTCTTAGTTCTTCCTAATACCAATATTACTGCTATTAATATTAGTAATATAATCACTTGTAGGTAGTTTGACCAGAGGAGGATGGGTCCCCCCTGGTTCCTCCCAAGGTTTCTTCCTCAGTTCTGAGGGAGTTTTTCCTTGCCACTGTTGCCCCTGACTTGCCCACCAGGGGGGTTTTTGTACATTCTTACAGTGCTGTTGAAACTTTGTCTTTTCTGAAATTCTGTAAAGCTGCTTTGTGACAACATCCGTTGTAAAAAGCGCTATACAAATAAATTTGATTTGATTTGATTTGATTTGTGTGGAGGCACCATGGCCAGTGCGTGTGGGGTGCTATTGGATGCACTATCAACACTCACAAAATCTGTAGAAACTGTGTGAGAATATTCAAGCTGCATGGGCTGGATTATCGCAGGACACCATTAGGAACCTTGAGATGTCTGGCATGTTGCGTTGTAAACATGGTGGCCCGACACCACACTGCTCAATAAATATTGCTCAATAAATATTGCTCATATCAGTCTAAATTTTTAATCATTTATTGTTCCCAGTAACCTTTATCTTCATTTGAAGTAGCATTGCAGTCAGACACTTTCTTCTGGGTGCAACTGTTTTTTGACTATGAGTGTAGTTACAGAAAAGATTTGGGTGACTATTGACATCTAGTGTTTTTTTGAGAAGCATGGGTTTGAGAGAAGTTTTGATGTATTTGCAGTAAAGATTTGAGTGAATATTGACTTCAATTATTTTGTTAGCAATGGTTGCCTTGTAGCTCCAGCATTAAACATCTAAACCACATCTGGGGAAATGTATGACCATTTATTTTTTCCTGCCAAGCCATTCCATTAATCACATCTTTTCATGGCTTTTCTAATGCTTTTTACACTTTACCACCAACTTAACCACTGCATCTTTATGCCTTAACATCTTGCCTTTATGTCTACTGTATGTTTTTGCCAGAGATACTTCTTGTCTTTTCAGCATCTATGCTATATGTAGATCTGTGACAAACATAATTGCTCAGCATTATACATGTACTTATTAAAGCACTCCAGGATGAAGTTTGGACTGCATTAATGGACATACTTGTTTTGCTTGGTCTCCAGATGAGCTCTTCCTGCATCAATAGCCTCTGTGTAGTTCTTACTCCACTTAATCTGGCCTTCATCCTCTGTCTCAGGTGCCTCAAAGCTCAGGAAGATGAAACCATCATTATCAACTCCAATCTCGATGTCTTTTGTTCCTGAGAGTTACAGCAGTAAAGAAGTGAAGGAGCATGTTTGCTGTTCAGTGTTAATGCGTTACTATAATGAAATACTGAGCAGAGACTCAGACACTCTCTGTCATAAACACACTATGGATTCACACCTCACTCTATCATAGTGCACTCTATTATGAACACACCACATAGACCTATATCTTATCCTACCTCTAATTAATGTGCAGTGTCTGCTGCTGACAGAATGGTACAAGTGCAATACATACACAAGTTCTGTGCAATATCTGTAATTATTACTGTGAAATATCTACAATTTCTGTGCAATATCCAGTCATTACCTGCACAGAAATATACAATATCCATACAACTGCATGTTCCTTAATCCTATATATTTTTTATATTTTTCTTCAGATGCCTTGTTTATTTATTTATTTCTATAGTATATCATATTTTGTATTTTGTATGATGCACATCTTTGTCTACTTACTGCACTTTATCTGCTTACTGTGTATTCTGCTGTAACAATGCAAATTTCCCCCAATGGGATAATAAAAGTCTATCTTATCTTATCTTACTGACAGTTCAACCATGCTGAGTTCCAGGGAGCAAAGGATCATGTATTTATAATAAAATTAACATCCTAAATAAATTTCTAATAAAAGTAATATCTACCATATAGTTATAATAAAAGTAATATTCAGAATAAAGTTCTAATAAAGCTACTACCCAAATTGAAGTTCTAATAAAATGAATATCCAAAATATAGTTCTATTAAGATTAACATTCAGAATAAAAGTCTAACAAAATTAATATCCAGAATGACATTATAATAAAATTAATATCTAAAATGTATATCTAATAAAATTAATATCCAGCATGAAGTCCTAATAATTTATTTTATCCAAAATAAAGTTCTAATAAAATGTATATCTAGAATTACATTCTAATTAAATTAATATCTGGAATGACGTTCTAATATAATTAATGTCTAAAATATGTTTCTAATAAAATTAAAAGGCAGAATAAAGTTCCAATAAAATTAACATCCAGAATGAAGTTCTGATAAAATTAATATGCAGAATAAAATCTAATAAAATTTATATTTAAAATAAAGTTGTAATAAAATTAATATCCAGAATGCAGTTCTAATAAATTCATATCCAAAATAAAGTTGTAAAAAGAATTACATTCAAATTAAATATATATCTAGAATGAATGTCTAAAAGAATTTATATCCAAAATATAGTTCTAATAAAATTAACATCCAGAGTAAAGTTCTAACAAAATTAATATCTAGAATTACACTGTAATAAATAGATATCCAGAATGAAGTTCTAATAAAATTACTATCCAAAATATTGTTCTAAGTGTGACATGTAGAATTATTTTCTAAAATTAATTTCCATAATAAAGTTTGACTGAAATTAATTTCCAGAATGAGGTTCTATTAAAATTTATATCTAGAATAAAGTTCTGACAAAATTAATATCTAGAATTGCATTGTAATAAATTGATATCTAGAATAAAGTTCTAATAAAATTACTCTTCTAAATACAGTTTTAACAAAATTACTATCAGAATGAAATTCCAATATAGTAACATCTAGAATTATATTCTAAAAAAACTAAAAACTAGATTACTTTTTAATGAAACTGATATGCATTTTTGTAAATACATTACTCATAAAAGTATCTTATTATTTTACCTTTTATTAATTGAAATATTAAATGCAACATCTAAACAATCTTTTGGGGTGTAGTTCATAATATTTAAATACATACTGTACAAGTTATTGTTGGATAAAGTTGTTATTAAAAATATGTTGGGTCAGCACACTGTGGGCTTCTTTAAAGGAATAACCCAGTATTTTTCAACCTGAAGCACAACAGGTTTATTGTCCATAGTCCCTGACCACACAGATCAGCCAGATGAAGATTGAAAATGAATAGTATTCCTTTAAATGAACTGACCTGGCCTGGTCTGGGCTGCGACTGGTTCAGTGGGTAGAGAGGGTCTTCCCACTCCAGCGCTGTTGACCGCAGACACACGTAGGCGGTACGTCTGACCAGCTTGCAGCCTGGATATCTAATAACAACATTTAAATCTCACATTTCTCTTGCTTTTTACAGTGTTATTCTGTCCCAGTCTGAGCTTTCATGTCAAAAGATCTGCGTTAGAAGTGGCTTCATCATCATTTTTTCAGAGAAAAGTTCACACTTGTGGTGTTGCTTCTACAACAGTTCCAGGAAACAAATGGTTTCCATCAGTTAGAACAGGAGAGCAGGCAAACAAGCATTG
The DNA here is from genome assembly GCF_015220715.1 of Pygocentrus nattereri. Lineage (NCBI taxonomy): Eukaryota > Metazoa > Chordata > Actinopteri > Characiformes > Serrasalmidae > Pygocentrus > Pygocentrus nattereri. Next base: position 9,018,623 of record NC_051234.1, on the reverse strand, counting down.
TATCAGACAGATGGGCCTAGAACTTCATTTACATTACAGTCATAGCTTTATTTACAATACTGACAGCCAGAGGAGAAGCATCAGGGCTTCCAAGACCTTCAGGGAAAGCCTAATGATTTCTAAGAACTAAAAAAAATATACATAATTTTTATTTAATATTATCACCACATCTCTCATATTTAAACTGCAATAATAGTAGTGATACTTTTATTTTATTATTAAGTTTTGTTCGTAAACATCTTTAAACGCCCAGCGGAAAATGATTTTTTTTCTCTATTGTATCTAAGTAGACCAAGAAAAGCTCTCCCTTTGGTTAGGACTTCAGGAGCTGGACTGAAGACCTCACGTTACATTAACTACCAACATAAACACCATGTGACAGAGGAATCAACCAATCACGCTTTGACTTACAGTGGAAACTATTTTTTGAGTAAAATGTCAGCGTAGTTCTTCTGAGAATGCTAGATACATCACTGACTATGAATACTGATTATGAGTCCTAATGAGGTACTGGTTGGTTGTTAGCAATGGAAAATAGAGGTGGCAGCTCTATGACAGGACTCTTTACAGGTAGTCACTGTAAAACTGTTACATACAAGCTCAGATATATGCTCCAATGTGCTTCAGATGTCTGTGTTTAATCTAGAATGGCCAAAAGATATTCACGTGTATTAGCATTAGCTAAGCCTAATGCTAACCTACTATAAAAACTCTCATAGGGGCACTAGCAGAAATTAGCATTATCATAGCATTTTTCTAGTTTTTGACATTTTTGCCAAATTGAGGGTCTAGCTTTAATACGTACGGCTCACCACTGCTGACAGCAATGGAAGAAAATGTATGCACTTATACTGTATTTGATAGAAATGACCCAAAATGACTTGGAAAAAAGTCTGGTTCCATTGACTAACATTAAAAAAGTTTTTCCTTCTCCTGTAAAATGACCATTTTGGAAATACAAGGTTTTCTTCCGACAACAGTGATAAGTAATAGTGTCTGTTTGTAATATTCTCATATCATATTGCACTTACAGGGAAATATATTACCATATATGGAATAATATTTATTTTCCTTTTTAATGTTTGAGGTTTAGTCTGATTGACTAATGCCATCAGTGAAAGACAGAAAGGGCCTTCTAGCATTACACAGGCCAGATCTAGCTAACTGTTCCCAACTAACTTTAATTCAGCATTAGAACACAACAACTTTGGTTATACCAAAGTATTATTTTATGACAAACATCAAACGGGTAAAAAAAATGACAATTTCATTTCAGACTACATGATGGCTGCTGCTTTTAGTTATGCTACACCTATTTTTCCATGTTTGCAGATAACAGTATATCATACAGAGTCAGAAGCCACATACACAGGTCTACATAAGATTACTGAGCAGCTCCATATGTATAATTAGCCTGGAAGCTCCTGTTCAAAACTAAAGAAACCAAATTTAGAAACTTGACTTGATTAACTGACTGTGTTTGGAGTAAAAGGGGAAAACTGTGTTTTCCTATAAGAAAAGCTACGTACGGACCTTTAAGTGGGTGTCTGTGATTGGCTCCTGGGTCACTGCAGTCCAGTCCTCTGACTCCTCCCCCTCACTGATTTCCACCACATAACCAGTGAGTTGTGACTGGCCTCGGTACAGAGGCTCCGCCCACATCAAGACTAGAGACTCACGCCTCACCTCTCTCAGCTGCAGGTCATAGGGGCAGCCTGTTAGTGACACAGGAGCATGTTATTGCTTTTGAAGTAAACAAACAATCAGATGAGTTTAGCAATCAGTCATACCAGCAGAGTGACTCTCAAACAAGACTTCAATACAACTTTCTGCTAATGTTAAGTATGAGTTAATGAGAAGAAGCTAAACTATAGATGGACCTTGTGACATCTGTACAAGACAGAATGCCATGTAGGGCATAATGAGCAGGTTCAATCACTTACAGCTGCTCTGACATCATCAAAAACATCAGACAAATGAACATATTCATCCATCCATCATGTCAGTTTACTCATCTATTCACTATCCAACCATCCATCCATACATCTATATGTCATTTTATCCATTTATCCTTGGACGCATCAATCCAAACACCCATTAATATGTTAGTTCATCCATCCGTCTGTCCATCCATCCATCCATCCATCCATCCATCCATCCATCCATCCATCCATCCATCAGTATGTCAGTAAAACCAATCACCCAACCATCCATTCATCTTTCTCTCCATTCATCAGTAAGCCATCCATCTATCCATCCATCCATTCATCAATCCATCCTTCCCTCCATCAGCATGTCAGTTTATCCATCTATCCACCTCTTCATCCACCTATCCATCCCTTTATCAGTATGTGAATTTATCCATCCATCTATTCACCCATCCATCCACCCATATATTCATCATCTATCCATCTCTCCCATGGTATGCCAATTCTTCCTTCTATTCACCAAACCATCTATTAGTATTTCATTTCATCCATCCATCCGTCCATCCATGCATCCATTCATCCATCCATCAGTATGTCAGCTCATCTACATCCATCAATCTATCTATTTATCCTTTCATCAGTATGTCAGTTTATGCATCCATCCATCCATCCATCCATCAGTATGCCATCAGTGTGTCAGTTCATCTGTCTATCCATTCATCTATCAATCTATCCACCCATCCATCCATCCATCCATCCATCCATCCATCCATCCATCCATCCATCCATCTATCCATCCTATGGTATGCCAGTTCTTCCTTGTATCCACCCATCCATCCATCAGTATGCCATTTCATCCATCCATCTATTCATCCATCCATCCCTGATTAGTATGCTAATTTACTCATTCATCTATCCATCCATGATATTCTTTTTGCTCCTCACATTCTCTGGCACATTTCTGTCCTCTGTAAGGGGGAAAATGTCATCCAGGTAATAAAGCATCATGATTCAGGGCATCAGTTGTTATTCAGAGGAGAAACAGTATCTGGCAGCCTCTCATTCTGGCAGTGGATGGGAGTGTATTATATATGAACCCTCATTGCCTGCCAAATAAAAAAACACCCCGTTAATGTGAATGTGCCGTCACCGGGGACAAATAAAGGAAAAATAATAGTCTGTATCGATCGGCATCCCACAGGGGCTTTTCACAATAACATCCACACAGACACGGCGGCTGTGGCAGGATAACAAACAATAATTATGTACTCCAAAGCTCTGACTTGGCTTTAATGAAATATCCTGTTTTTTCTGTCCTTTTAAATGCACAGCAGTTAATTCTCTTAACGATGTTCAGTCACGTTTAAATTATTAAGAACCCGGGGAGAACCTGTTCTGTGGAATTAATAGCCTGCACCTGTCTCTATCCGTTCATTAGGAAAACTAGCGCAGCCATACCGATATACACGAGCGACCTCTGAGTCCTCTGCACTGTGACAGTGGAAATAAATCTCCAGCACTGTAGCTTTAATTGGGTTTTTCCTCGTCCTTGCTTATGGATGTGGGTTTAAAGGGCCCATACTCCACATTTTTCTTGCATTTTACATGTTTATCTACTTATGTTTGTATAGTAATTTGTTGCATATTTTCATTTTTTCTCTTTATTCCTTATAATTAAAAACACTTTTTGATACTGTGAAAGGATCCATCTGCTTCCTGACAGCCAAGAACAGCACAACGTTTAATCGTATATATATCTCTTCTATAGACTGTAGAAACAATGCTCTTCATCACTTCAATGGGAATGGGTGGGGCTAAACTGCTGTGGGCTGAATGGGTGGGGCTAAACTGCTGTGGGCTGAATGGGTGGAGCTAAACTGCTGTAGACTGAATGGGTGGGGCTAAACTGCTGTGGGCTGAATGGGTGGAGCTAAACTGCTGTAGGCTAAATGGGTGTAAAGAAAGTATCCTTATAGAATGACCTAATCTGTGATGCTCTCACCAGGTTCAGGCATCGTCCACTGCTCACACAGAAAAGCCTCGCTGGGTCCAGACGGTTTACTGATTCCAATGACGTTGGATGCAAAAACACGGAACTGGTAATAGTGGCCCTGTTGAAGACCAGACACCTGTGAAAAAGACAGAGACGAAAGAGCTGAAATAATGGATGAAGTCTGATTCAAAGTCAAGACAGCTCAAGCTTAAAGCAACATACAATTTTTTCAGCAGTGTTCAATCAATTTGGCAATCAATTTCAGGCATTTGGGAACCAAGAGTCGAATCCAAAGCCTTGGACTAAATTGCACACAGGTTTTCTCACATATAGTGAGATAGTGGATTGCAGAATCGAGACGATTGCATGGATTGGACTCCATCCATTCATATCACTTAAAAAGGGAATCAGGGTTGCATCCTTAATTTCTGGAATCAAACAGCACTACATGCTGCTGACTGCATGTCTCAGTCATCACACATTTGCCAGAAACTGAGTGGAGCTGTTACGATGTTTAGTTGGAAACTTTCTTGTGTGGTTCCTCACACTGTAGGACACACTGTTATCTATAAACATGGACTAAAGAATAGATACAATTCAGACTTTAAGGTGGGCTTGGGCTACTACTGGTTTTACCTATCAGTTATGCTAATATACTTTTGTACATTTTGTGGCAAGTGATTTAAGCAGTCAGAGTGGTGCTAATTGGTGGCTATAAACCTCCATTGCTATTTTAGCTTCATAGTTCCAGTGCTAGGACAAACAGCAAAACCAGCATAATGTCATTTTTGGAACAAATCCTTGTATCTCCAAACTGGTGAGTTCATGGGAGAAGGAAAAAGTATTAAGTTTTAATGGAATGTAACAGAGAAAGAATTTTTCCAAGTCCTTTTTGGACCATTCCTATTGGTCCATTCATCATGAGTGCGTTTATGTCCAATCATAATTGGATTTCTGCAGGTATCAGATTATTCAAATGGTCATATAAACCATTATATGGTTAGAGGGGCGGCACGGTGGCATGGTGGGTAGCGCTGTCGCCTCACAGCGAGGAGGGCCTGGGTTCGATTCCCTGGCCAGGTGATCAGGGTCCTCTCTGTGTGGAGTTTGCATGTTCTCCCCGTGTTTGCGTGGGTTTCCTCTGGGTTCACCGGTTTCCTCCCACAGTCCAAAGACATGCAGTCAGGCCAGTTGGATGTGCTAAACTGCCCCTGGGTGTGAGTGTGTGAGTGTGTGAGTGTGTGAGTGACTGTCTGTGTCTGTCTGTCTGTCTGTCTGCCCTGCGATGGACTGGCGACCTGTCTAGGGTGTATCCTGCCTTCTGCCCAAAGACTGCTGGGATAGGCTCCAGCACCCCCCCCGCCACCCTAACGGAGAAGCGGCTTAGAAAATGGATGGATGGATGGATGGATGGATGGATGGATGGATGGATGGATGGAAGAAGAGGCTGGGTTTTCCTTACTAGTCAGATTTCTCAGTGCATGTGAAACCATACCCTGGTTTCTTTTGGATTTCTCAGTCTGCGCATGTGCAAAAACAGACCGTGGTACTGGAAATAAGTGAGGCAAGCGTGTATTTGATTTCAGCGTCGCTCCAAAAGTGTTTTGCTGCGTCTCGTGGCAACACTGCTCACTTATTTCCAGTACCACGGTCTGTTTTTGCACATGCGCAGAGTTGCCACGAGACGCAGCAAAACACTTTTGGAGCGACGCTGAAATCAAATACACGCTTGCCGAAATGAATGTACTTCATCTTGGGCTGGTTAGGGTACCAGCCTTGTGACCAGAAGGTCGGTGTTTCAATCCTCTGTGCTGACAGTCTGTGACTGAGGTGCTCTTAAGCAAGGCACCTAATCCCCAACTGCTACCCGGGTTCTGCGGATAGGGCTGCCCATCGCTCTGGGCAAGTGTGCGCACTGCCCCCTAGTGTGTGTGGTGTTTCACTGCATGGATGGGTCAAATGCGGAGGTGAAATTTTATCCCGTTGTGGGACTAATAAGGGTCACTCAGTCTTCTAGATGATGTATGTTCATATTTTCAGGTAAAGTGGCAAAATGTTTCTTTTTAAAAGGCACGGCATGAAGTTTGAGTTTTACGTTACATCTATGTCACGTCTTCTTCTGAGTTTATTGGCTGGTTGTAAATCTGATTACTGTCTGACTCATGTAGACCTGGAGTTTCACCATTATCTGATTACTAAAGTGCATATAAACACGTTGATTGGATTACTGACAAAATCTGATTTTCTGCAGTTATCAGCTTATGAAGTGGTGGTTGGAGAGTTTAGTGGGTAACACCTCTGCCTTCTACACTGTAGACTGGGGTTCAATCCCCTGTTTGGACAAGCACCCTACACTATACCAATAAGAGTCCTTGGGCATGAATCCTAACACTACCTACCTGTGTAAAATGATCAAATTGTAAGTCGCTCTGGATAAGAGCGTCAGCCAAATGCCATAAATGTAAATGAAGTGCATGTAAACACATTCAGCTTAAAGGGCAGGGAAACCGTGGAAATTAGCTAAGATAGCAGTCAGGACTTACTGACACCACTTCCCAATGTTGGTATACTGTATTTGTGTAATGAATGCTGGATATTGTCATAAGAAAACACTGACGAAATATATATATATATACATATATACTGCCTCTGTAACAGTGGAGTTCAATATGGACGCCTCATCGAGATGCTAACAGTTTACACTACGGATCCCAGTGTATATAATCAGAATCACACTTACTTGTGATTGCACGTTATAATTAATCTCAGCATCACTGTTGGGCCTGTTTGGTAAGCTGTGTTTAAAGATGTTCCACTGAAGTGCTCAAGCACTCAGAGATAGTAATATCTAAAGGGCATTTAGGAGCATTGATCTCTCCACTTATTGCTTCATTGAGGGCCACTTATCCTGTGAAGCACTTATCACATCTGCATCTGCCTGAGTCTATAGCACTCAACAAACCACAATTTGATGAACATAATTAGGGGAACTATCCTAATCTTGGTCATACAACTGTAGCATTAAAAATACGGTATTAATAATATTACACAGGTAATAAAGGCTAATAAAGGCTGATGCACTGTTACCAAATCAATAACTGAATAACCAAATTAAAGGAATAGTTTGGCAAGAAAACATATCTATTCAAAGTTGTTACTTTTTCAATTTTCTCCACAATTCAGTGGTGGAGATGTAAACAAAGTTGATTCACTGTAGAAAGACTTACTAACTTAGATTTCTTTACAGTGGTGGTGATAGGAACCAGGGGTTGCCATGACTACAACACAAATATAGAAATTTGAATTACTATCCAAAACCACCAAGTTTTTTTTGGGGACTATTTTGCCTCACATTGGCCACTACTATGAATGTATTAAAAAAAAAGATTTGTATGCCAAAATTTTATCTTTAAAATATCGTAAAATAAATACATTTTCAAAAATGTTAAATTCTAGGTTAAATTTTTTGGAAAATAAGTCATTTAAGATACTAAGTCAAAATTTTGAGAAAATAAGTTGGTACTTTGGCATAATAAGTCATCATCACTTTTTGAGATATTAAGTTAAAAATGTGAGAAAATAAGTTAACATTTCAACATAGTAAATCATTCTTTTGAGATCCTAAGTAAAAATGCTGCATGACAGCATAAGATAACTATAAAATAGCCATGAAAATGGACAAAGGTTTGTTACATAGCTAAAAGAAAATGAGCTGAAGTTTCTGTCCAATGCCTAATGGTGCCAGCAGCTCTACCTCAAACTGCTAGACCCATTTACTGCCACAGGGTGGCAACAGTCCATTCTGAGGTTGCTTGGGGAGAAGCTGCAGGATCAGGAACATTGCAGTAAAAGGCTTGAGTTACAGGCACATACAGACAGCTTTTAATGAGATTGGATTGGATGCATGCTTCCCCGACTGCCTGATGAGGGCCGATCGCTGGCGGAAATCGTTAACATCACCTTCACAAACTGTGACAACAAACTGCCTGGAGTATTAAGTCACAGCCAGATCAATGTGTCCTAATCAACATGATTTACACTGAGCTGCTGTATGAGCAGCCTGGGCAAATTAAAGGCAAAAACCTTTTTTTTTTTCCATGAGACATGTTAATAAAATGGGACACGTCTCCATCGTCTAAGAGCGCCAGCAGAGGGAGCTGTGAGCTTAGGCCTCACCACGGCTGTCACAAGGCAGAAGTCTCAGTCAAACACTGACAGATAAACTTAGAGAGATCTAAGTTTAAAAAAGCTGCTTTTAATCTGACCACCTGGACACTGCTTGGCACCACATGACAGACTCAAAGAGGCAGATGTGTCTCGCATGTAGAGGTCCATTCACACTAGCCACAGGAGAAAAGAATACTTCTCTGTTTCTGGTATTGGTAGATCAAAATGATAGCTTATGTTCTGGAAATGTGAACACAGTATATGAAAATAATGACTTAATATGTAAAAATGGACTTATTTTCTTGAAACATGAGAAAAGTATCTAAAAAGAATGAGTTAATATGTCAAAATAATTACTTATTTTCTTGAAATGATGACATGGTATATCAAAATAATAACTTAATGTGTAAAAAATGACTTATTTTATTGTAATTATGACTTAGAATCTCTAAAATAAAAATACATTCTTTTTGAGGAAAAAAGACATTATTTCAACATAGTAAATCATTACTTTGAGATTCTAAGTACAATTCTGAGAACATAAGTCATTATTATTTAAAAAAGAAGTAATTATTTTGACATAGTCAGTCATTCATTTATGATACTAAGTCAAAATAAGTTTCTATTTTAACAAAGCGATTACAGTTTTAGAATTCAAAAAAATCTTTTTTTAAAATAAGCCATTCATTTGAGATACTAAGTCAAAACTGTGAAAAAAAGAAGTTAATATTTCAACATAGTTATTCTTTTGAGATACTAAGTCGAAATTTTGAGGGAATACGTCAATAGTTTGATATAGTAAGTAACCTTTTCTGAGATATTAAGTAAAAATTGTAAGAAAATAAATAATTGTTTCAGCATAGTAAGTCAATATTTTGAGATACTAAACCAAAATGTCCTCTACTTGAAGGAAATGGCCTTCTATACTCATAAGCAAAATGTAGTCATGACATGTTTATCTTAGTTTTAGCACTGGAGCTGCGAGGCTATTGTAGCTATATATAATGGAAGCTTATACTCCACCAATTAGCATGGGGCTCACTGCAAGCTAAATCTTTCTTCAAGCACTTGCTTCAAACTATGTCAAGTTGTTAAGTAATTTCAAACACACGATTATCGTCGCTGTCGGGACAAAGCGTCAAATATCCGACTGTACAGGACAAAGACAAAAGCTTGAATTGGACTTAATGGAACAAGAGGCAAACCAGGTTTCTCCCTATAAGATGATGAAGAACGATTGTAGAATATAATCCTCATGTGTTGTGAGGTTGGAGTAAAAATATGGTCTGTCCAGGAGGTGAGGACAACTGCACTGGGAAACAGTCTTACACACTATGGTAACCTACTGACAGCAGAAGTGACTGTACTACTCCCTCCACGGAGAAGTGATGATGTTTGTGGTATTACAGGCTGCTGGTCAGAGATGTTGACTGACCGTGTACACTCTCTCTCTGACAGGCTTTACGTTGACCTCTTTCCAGACACTCTGAGATTTCTCCCGCTGGTCCAGGTAGTAGCACTGCACCGGGACACCACCGTGACTGGTAGGGGCCCTCCAACCAATCACCATCTCACTGCCCGAGCAGCAGAGCAGAGAGACACCAGAGGGAGCAGACGGAACCACTGTGGGACAGGAAGGGGGGTTGGGGGGGGTTGTGCAGTGTTATTAGAATGTTTTTCCCAATCTGATAAATACAGTGAAGAAACAGCAATTGTGCATTAAACTCTGCAGAGGTTAGTGTTAGCAGTAGAAGTTGTGGTCACTTATTTACAGAAAACCATCACCAATTTTGATTGTATTTTTTTTAAACTTTAAATATTTCTCAACTTTTTCCTTTTTTATTTTCTTTTTAAACCTATTGCATAAATTCTTGACTTACTCCCACAACTTATAAAATTGTTTTATGATGAAGAAAAAATTTTAATTAATTGTATTTGAAGTTTACAAATAATAATAATAATAATATAATAATAATAATAATAATAATAATAATAAAACCACAGTATACCACATGTCCTATAAAATACATATGACAATATAATACATACATAGACAATGTAACACTCTAGTTTATATATGTATATATATATATATATATATATATATATATATATATATATATATACGTGTGTGTGTGTGTGTGTACATACATATGTGTATAGTTGGCAGGAATGTAATCTAAAATCAAAATCAAAAGAAAATCACTTTCATCTGCAACTGCAATAAAAAATAAATGTTGTGTACAAATTTTAAAAAATAATTATCATCACCCCCATGACCCTGTGGGAGAAGTGGCTTAGAAAGTAAGTGTGTGTGTGTGTGTGTGTAATCATCACCATGGAAAGAAGCTGGTAATGAACAAGCACTGGGGTTGTAATGAGAAAAAAATATTCAGGCCCATAAAAATGACAATAAACTGTAGGTACTTTACATCACAATATATAAACATGTACACCACTGTGCTAAAGTCAGAGACCACTTTTCATTGATTTATTCTCCAAAATGGCCATTAAGTACAAGTTATTCACTTTCAGCTTCAGCAAACATTTTACTTTTATTCCAGCATCCATTCTTTTCAGGAGACTCACTTCCAGTTCCTCAGTCTTAGAAGCTGGTTGATCATTTTCCGAAGTAATCAAACACATTCAGTGATGATGAGGTCTGGACTCTGGGGTGGTCAGTTTTGGTGTCTGCCAGGTCTTCCAGGTGGTTGTTAGGAGGCCCACTTTCTCTGTAGATTCTAATGTTGGAGGGTGCTGTTTTTTTTTCCTTTGACTTTTCTTACACAAGTGGATCTTATATCTAGTCTTCTCATAAATGTCTTCTGAAAAATGAATAACTTGTATGTGATGGCTGTTTTGACTGGAAATTGAATAAAATAAGTGCAGGCTGAATTTCTCTAGGCAACTGAAAATGTAAAGTAATTCATCAACTACCCAAAACGGCCTTGTTGAGGGACTGAAAGTGAGTCGAGCCTGCGGGCTGATGCTTCCCTGTTGGCCCACTGTCCTCACACAGTTTAGCATTTCCCGGCTGTATCGCTCAACATTTCAGCTAATTATCAAACCCTTCATGATATGGCTCTGTTTTGAGTTGGAAAACATAAAGCAGTGGGACTGGAAACCACTGCTGACAGCTATGACTCCATTTACTGAGCAGTTTATCCAACTAAGTGATGCCAATCAGGTGCCAGTCATTTCTGGGCTGGATGATTAGCGGATTGAGTCTCAGGAGGGGTGGACGTGATTTAGCTTGTGAGAGGCGAGGAGTGTTGTGGGTGCAGCTTGGATTAAAGGAATACTGTATGGGCCGAGAATTGATATTATGGATTACAATCTTCATTCAAACATTCTCTTTCTACAGTCACTTCTATTTAGAATAGAAGTGACTGTAGAAAGAGAATGTTTGAATGAAGATTGTAATCCATAATATCAATTCTCGGCCCATGCAGTATTCCTTTAATCCATCCTTTAAATTCTATTTCTAAACAAATACTACCTGCTCTGTGAGGGTCCATTGGGTTCCTGACCACTGAAGAACAGGGTAAAAGGGGGCTAACAAAGTATCAGAGAAACAGATGGACTACAGTCTGTAACTGTAGAACTACAAAGTGCTCCTATATAGTAAGTGGAGCTGATAAAATGGACAACAAGTGTAGAAACAAGGAGGTGCTCATAATGTTATGCCTGATTGGTGTATGTCTAGCGATTTGCCATTCATCCATATGGTGCACAACTCCCTATTTAACATTTAGTACACTACTTAGCTGTGGGAGCCATAGTTTCGTGACTTCTATAGTGCACTAGGGACTAGCTGAGCCATTTGAGCTACAGCCCAACAGAAACTTTTAATGATTTCCATGTCTTTTTAATCAGGGTGGGCAGCTGCAGTAAACACTGAATGCTCTACTAAAGAAGAAGCTAATGTGGCTATCAATCCGTTTGTGGCTCTCAGTTCATGTCTTTTCAAAGAATACTTCATCCAAACATGCTAGCTTGGCTAGCACCTATGAAAGCTAGCAGTGCGCAGTTGCTGTGATGCTTAGCGCAGCCCTATTAGTTTCCTTTCATGATTAGCAATGCTTTCAGCGATGCCATCCTTTATTCAAATTAAATGTAAGAAATTATTAGACTGGTGACCACATTATGATTGATTTTTATGTAAGTACCAGCTATAATTAATGCGGTGACAGAGCAGCGAAGCACAATGATTACATTAATAGATCAGGATAAAGCTGCTAATGTAGCATAGCAATGAGCCGAGAAGAGAAAAACACAAAGCTTCCCGGGTTGTTTCTTGTACTATCAGTCTGCTGTTCACTGTACTGTCTCTGGGGGCCGGAAATTAAATTGGCTGAAGCAGCGCAGAGACCTGGATAACATTGTACAAAACAGCGCTAGCTGGTGAGCGGAGTGTCTATCTGCGCATTTATCTGTCGATTCATAGAGAGATTTGCTGGCTGAAAGGACAGAATGTCAGCCCTATCGTTGTCTGATAGAGCATGGGTGTATTTGTAAATTGCATCAGCGTGAGTGACAGTAGAAATGAGTAGCCATTAGCGCGTAGCGGACTGGCGGGAGCACATTATCCGGCAGCCTATTACAGGTCACAGCTGTGCCAGACATGGCGGATTCTATTCCAAGACTTCACCAGCAGCAGGCCTCTTTTTTTCTGGTCCTGTTATGCCAGGATTGCAGGAGCGGAATAACAGGCCGCATACAGGTATTTCTGTTATGCGTCTGAAAGCAGGAACTATCCTGCTGAAAAAAAATCATAGAAATCATTATGAGTGTCTGCTGCTACCTGGTGGCGTCCAATAGTCACTTATGGTAATGTGTATTTTACTGATGGGCTGATATCACAGTGTAAAGGACACTCCCGATGCAGTTTCTGGTTTCCTAATGGGATCTAAAGGTGTCCTACAAGAAACTAGTGGTCCAATTTTACCACCTTTTAATCCAGATTTACCCACTTATACACACAAGATTACACTCATTTGTTACAACAGGGCCTCAGGGCCGCATGCAGCTTTTTACTGCCTTGTTGTGGCTCCACAGCAGAACTAGTTTTGTAGGTAAAAATAAAATTATCTTCCTTTACAGTAAAATAAAGCTCTGCTGATCATTCAACACAGTTTAACAATAAATGGTCTTAAACGCTGGAGTTAATGCAGAGCTGCTAATTCACGCTTTAACCCTGAAGGTTGACGCTCAGGCTGTAGCAACACTGACAACTGTCTTGCCTAGCTAGCAGCTAACGAAAGGCAAAGAGAAAGATTTAGGATGAATATTGATAATATGGAGACAAATGGACTTATTTGTGTTTACAATCACTCCAGCTGGTTTCCTGATACATTTAATCTGCAACAAGAAACTGTCAATTAAAGAAAGACGTGGCTGAAGTCGCTTCTCATTTGCCAGCTTCTCATTCGAATTGTCCCATTCCAGTAGACCCAAGGCGGAACAGGAAAATTCAGACAAGAATCTAGTGAATGAGAAGCTTACCTCGTGAAAAACTGTATGTTGAGAAACATTTTACAAGAAACTGTTCTACTTTTGAGGAAAGGTTTCCTGCTGGAGATGTGAGAAAAGCAGTTATAGCTGAGCTAAAGCTGAAAGCAGCATAAAGTAAGTCAGAGGTTTTGTTTACATTATATTTATGTGCTATTCTAGCACATTAGCACATACTGAGACATGTTTACAGCCAAGACAGCAAAATGGACATTTAAACGTTGTGGCTCCCAAGGTGGTTTGATTTTTACTGAAAGGACAAAAAGGCTTTTCTTAACATTTGAGTTGCGACCCTTGCAGTAGGAAAACCTCCCATCCTAATGGTTGTAATGATATTTTCAGCAGGGTTATGTTTGACAGATATAAAAATGTACAAAGGCTTTCATCACACATTAACAGTTTAACCCCAGCACTCTTAAAGGGCCAATAGCCTACATTTTTCGATTAATTTATTTTTCTACTTATAACATTTATCTGGCTTCCAACCTCGCTTTTCCCTTTGAACTCAACAGGCTGTTGATTTCACTGTTTCTGTGATGTCACAAGATCTAAAACACTGTAGACTAAATAGGTAAATTATGTAACTTTGACATCACAAAAAAAAAAAGGATTTCAAAAGTTGCAGTGTAAAGTGTTACAGTTCAGTTTCCATCTATGGACTGGGGAGTGAACAGTTTGCCTTGAAACTTTTTTATATGTTTATAAAATGTTTATTAAAAGTATTTTTTACAAAAGAGGAAAATTTAGTTTTCAATATATGTGGCCTTTTAAAAATAGTCCTTTGAGGCCTCAGGTTCAGTACTACTTTCTTACCTTTAGCAGCTTTGACACGAATTGGCTGAGATTGCTCAGAATAGCGACTGTTTCCTGCTCGGCCCACAGACTTTACACGAAAGACATACTCCTTATTTGTCCTTAGGCCGTGCACTGTAAACCTGAGAAAGAAAACAAGCCTTAATGTTTATATTATTCACACAGTTATTCTGACAGACTGTAATACACTACAGGAAGTGTAGGGGGCGATATGACTTCTACTGTTTCATTTAAAAAGCCTCTATAATGTTCATATGATCCACACAGTCATTCTGACAGACTGTAATACACTACAGGAAGTGTAGGGGGCGATATGACTTCTACTGTTTCATTTAAAAAGCCTCTATAATGTTCATATGATCCACACAGTCATTCTGACAGACTGTAATACACTACAGGAGGTGTAGGGGGCCATGCTCTGTAATATTCATAGTAATAAAAATCATGAAAATAATGATGGACAAACTGTTTATAAACTATAGCCATAAACTACTTTAAAAAGCATAACATTTTAAAACTAAAACATTGGATTTTTTGGGCTTTAGGTTGCAAACAAGACTGTTGTTAAACAAGACTGCTGATACTTCTGTCAGTTAGCTTGCCAGTTAGCATGCTAAAGGCCACACGGCTAACAACAACAAAGGAAAAGAAAGCCACTACATCACGGTTCTAGGCCAAGTTTGTAGGCAGTCAAAGATAATTTTTCACAAATTCTATGTATGTTATGTTCAAACATCTCAAAAATTGCTTTGCTTAGTCTTTATGGCTAGCTGATTAGATCACTGAGGCTACCTAGCCTGAGGGCGAGAGCTTCCCGTTTGAGTGGTGGGTCGAAGTGGACGAGGGCATGTTAAAATTCACTACAGAAAGGAACCGAAGCTGTGGCTTCACACTAATCCAATCAGCTCATTCGGTTATGCTAAAGCTTTCATCAGGGAGAATCAGACCTGGTTCCAGAGACTGGCTTGTTGTTGATTGTTCTCCAGTCTGACGTCCCCATCTCGCTGCAGTACAGATAGTATCCCAGAATGCCCTCTGTGTCCTTAGGCTCTTTCCACAGCAGCAGAACTGACCTCTCCGTATCGGGGATTGCTTGAACACTGTGGGGGGCAGCGGGTACCCCTACAAATGAAGTATACATTTAAGTAAGGCACGAAAACACATGAACGTACACAATTTCCTACCCTGACCCAAATGTAGTCAATCAGCCAAGACATGATTGGTCTTCAGCTTCGCACTGGAGCAACAAGGATAATGTGGCTAACAAGGAATGCAAACTTATACCGCACTATTTAGCACTGTGCTAACTGCAAGCCTAAACTGCAAAAATGGTATCTTGTCAAGTAAAATTATCTTAAAAAATATAATTCAAGAAACCTAATATTTCTCCTGTTTTTGAGATTGTTACAAACTTAATTTAAGATTTTTAGATATAATATATGCTTATTTCTAAACATTTTTACTAGTTTTAACAAATGTCATCAAGTAAAATGATCTCACTATACTGGCAGATAATTTAGCTTGTTTTAAGAAATGTACTTGAAACCAGCAACCAGTAAAGTGAGATAATTCTATTTAATAAAATGACCTAAAACATGTAAAACCATTCTAGAAATAACCTAGATAATCGTATAATAAGTGCACAAACATCTCAAAATGGGAAATGTTAGATATATCGACTAGAATGAAGATCATTTCACTTGACAAGATCTCACTTTTTGCCGAGTAAATTGTCACATGCTCATCCTGAATTGTCTTCAATTCAAAGTTCAGTAATCTCAGACTTGCTTATCTGGTTATAATAACCTGAACCTGACATAATGATATAAACACATCATGGCAGATGTCATATGCTGTCATAACAGTTATGAGAGATTTTCTTCAGAAATATCCCTGCCAGAAAAGCCAGCATAGACCAGCATGGCCAACCACCAGTTTTGTTACGTCAGCTAACAGACGCCTGAGCTGGTAAACATCACACTGAGTGATGGGGGAGACGGGGGGCCATCCTACCCACCCAGAGCGAGGCCAACTGTGTTCTCTTGGACTCCTGGCCACACATGGCCAAGTTTTTGAATTTTATTTTTGCATAAGCATGAACTAAAATACATATCTAAAAACAGCATCAGCCATCATAATACCTGAAAACTGCTGTCCGTTGTCCATTTATGTAGCTAAGAGTATGTCACTATCCAGGCCTTTACACTGCACCTATACTCTTGGGGTCTCTAATGTGTGGGTTCACCTACCTAGCAGTTCTCCCAGTGCGATGGGCTGGCTTGGCTCTGAGGGGTCACTGATGCCATACTTGTTGATGGACCGAATGCGGAAGCAGTAGGCCTTTCCCTTCTGCAGGTCAAACGCAGCAAACCTCGTAGATCTGACCATCATGTCCATACTGGCCAGATGCCAACTCTCCTTACCGGCAATAGACTAAAAACATTCAAATCAAACAGCATTTAGTGTTTAACACCTTAAAGTCCCAATCTATCTATCTATCTATCTATCTATCTATCTATCTATCTATCTATCTATCTATCTATCTATCTATCTATCTATCTATCTGCATATCTGCATATAGAAAAAATTTGTGTTCCATTGACTTACATTAAAACTAATGCATCTTTTATCCTTCTCGTGTAAAGTTACCTTTCTGGAGAGGCATTGTTCAGACACCAGATGTTGGCAGAAGATCAACTTATCTGATTTGAAACAATCTACATACTTGAATAAATTTTCAAACGTAAGTAAAAACAATGGAGAACCTTCATAAAAATGTGATTCCAGACTTTTGACCTGTATTGTACTATTAAATTTCTTTTATTATTTTTCTTATAGATTTCAGTCTGGCGGATGCTCTTGA
Source organism: Pygocentrus nattereri (assembly GCF_015220715.1). NCBI lineage: Eukaryota > Metazoa > Chordata > Actinopteri > Characiformes > Serrasalmidae > Pygocentrus > Pygocentrus nattereri. The sequence goes on along the minus strand of NC_051234.1, from coordinate 9,001,348 downwards.
CTCTCCGCCCACATTTGTCTTCTCGTTTTTAATATAAATTACATTTAAATAAAAAAGGACGTTTCTATGATGTTAATCTTTTTCATATTGTCCTGAATGGAGGTAGATGAGCTCCACAATTTCAGCACCTCTTGATGGATCAGACAGTTTTATTACAGAGCTACTTATAAAGTCCAATAAAAAGCGCGTGTCCTGTGGCACTTCACAGCTTTGCCTCACTCATTATGATCTCGGCAGGCTGCTGGCGTCTTCCTCCCGGATGATATTGGGGAGAGATTCAGCCGTTCCTGTGCTGCAGATATGAAACCGGCACCTCTGGCAGTGTAAGACTGAGCGAGGCCCTATTAGACGACTTAAACTTTTAAAACAGCTTCGAAACTTTGAAAATAAAAATAGGGAAGATATTATTTTGGCTTTTTCTTTGCTGTGCGGGCGGCCAAGTTGAAACGCCACCCACCGCGCGCTGGAAACTCTTGCTGAGCGTAAAACAAACTAGTGAGGCTCAGAGAAACTGCTTGTCTCTTTGAAGCCAATGAGGGAGTAAACTGCGCAGCCGGAGTTCAAATGAACAGCTTTAGGGTGTGTTAGGTTTGTCGGTTTCTAATGATTCCTCCTCTTCTCTCCTTCCACAAAACCACCCACCACCCGTATCCCCTGCTGAAGCTTTAACTAACTTAGGGGTCAAAGGTCAGTGTTAGGCTCAATCCAATGTCTTATTTTAACCCTTACTCCTTGTTTTTGTGTGCCACCCTCATCCCTTGGAACTGAGTTACAGGGTAGTGGTTGGAATCTTCCCATCTGAAATGGGACCCCCAAATAAAAAGAGCATTGCTTCATTAACAGCTACTAGCGCTGCTCTGTAGGTGACCCTGCACGTCTGCAGTGACAGCAGAGGAGGAGAAAGTTCAGCTCCTCACATTTAGGGCATCATATGCTTTTAAAGAGGGGGGCCATTATTTATTATAGCCAACCCCTAATTCTTTCGTGATATGAAGCTGAAGTTAGATATTTGCTAGATTTTTGGTCAAATTTTTAATAGTCGAACCATTACACCATTTAAGGTGGAACAGGAACATTAGCAAGCTAGCTACTGAGACATCAGCATACTATTAGCACTTTTTAATGCTTGTTATGAAGAAAAGGACTACAATACATGAAAACAACATAAAACTAAGAAAATACAGTGGTTATTGTCACTTTGTAAGAGGGAAAATTCTCACATTTGTGGGTTTCTTTGGTCTCTTGTGCAGCCGTCTTGCCAGTTTTTCTTTTTTTCTCATAACACTGTTTGGAGGGCCATGCAGCCCTAACGCTTCACCCTACCTCCTCTATCCCAACAAAATAAATAATACATGTCTGTAAGTGTACGTTATTTTTGTTTAATAGATGTATAATGCTTGTATTTTGGAAACAAAAGAGTGAAATTCCTGAAACAGCCAATAGAAAATAATCCAATCAGATTGTTTTCTCTGTGGTATCTAGGCAGATACAGCCAAGCGAGCGCTGTCATTGGTCAGGACTTCAGGAGCTGAACTGAAGGCCTTACAAGTCAGTTTAACTACCAACATAATTAGGAACTTGCAGTCAATCACGTTTTGATTCACAGTGGGTGAGAAAACACATCACTCTGCTCCTTCTAGATACGTCACTGACTGTAAATGTGAGTCGTAGCCTATGCAAGTTTCGGTTGGTTGTTAGGAATGGAAAACAGCAGCGTCTTCACTGGTAGAGTTACTGTAAAACTGATACATACAAACTCAAATATATGTCACAAATAAGTCTGTCACAAATATCAAATGTCGAGGTTTAATTGGGAAAAACAAAAAATGTGACCTGAACAATGGTTACGACTAGAAATTCGCATTGGAGGATCATCCTACCCACCCAAGCTCTCTTGGACCTCCAGCCATGGATGGCTGTTGCATCACTGCATATCTTGCACTCTCCTGAGCCACTCAGAAACACCGAAGATTCTACTTTTCACTCAACTATTTATGCTAATAAAACAATTTGTGATGAAAAACTAAAAGAATGTAAAATAGAAGCATCACCCGTTCTACGAAGTAAGTGAGCGTCTCTTTGCCGCGCGGATCTGGTTCAGTCCAGCTGATCACAGCATAGGAATCAGTGAGCTCACACACATGCACATCGGTCGGGGGGAACGGTACACGGATCTGACCTGCAGGACGAAGACAGGGAAAGAAGAATCGAGTGAGACGGTGAGAGGGTCAGACAGGCTTTAACTCAGTATTGACTCAATATTGACTCTGTATAACATGATTCGGTTATTTAACTCTGATTCTTTAGGAAATTATTCAATCATTCTTCTACCAGTCTGATCGCACTGTACAGCACCTCGTCATTATTCTACACTGAGCCACTGACAGGACAGGCTCACTGGGCACCAGCTGGACATTACATTACATCTCTCTACCCATATTACTGTGCACTGTCACTTTGTTTATGCATCTATATTGTCATAGTGTACAACTGTTAACACAGGTTATCATCATAGTGCAAAGTCACTTGTCATTCACTGCAATTACTTTGAAAATATTTTTGTACTGCACATTACTTTTATTGTCCATTGTTTTAGTATATTTTATTTTATTATTTATCTCAAAATGATTCGATGATTCTTTAGGAACTGATTCAGTGTTTTGTTTATGATTATTTAGGAAATGATTCATCCATCCATCCATCCATCCATTTTCTAAGCCGCTTCTCCATCAGGGTCGCGGGGGGTGCTGGAGCCTATCCCAGCAGTCTTCGGGCGAAAGGCAGGATACACCCTGGACAGGTCGCCAGTCCATCGCAGGGCAGACAGACAGACACAGACAATCACTCACACACTCACACCCAGGGGCAATTTAGCATGTCCAATAGGCTTGACTGCATGTCTTTGGACTGTGGGAGGAAACCGGAGAACCCGGAGGAGAACCCACGCAGACACGGGGAGAACATGCAAACTCCACACAGAGAGGACCTGGTCACCCGGCAGGGGAATCGAACCTAGGCCCTCCTTGCTGTGAGGTGACAGCGCTACCCACCGTGCCGCCCCAGGAAATGATTCAATGGTTTGTTTATGAATCTTCATGAAACGCTTTAATGATTCATTTGCAGTTCTTTCGGGAAACAAAGCAATGATTTGATTATGATTCTTTAGGAAATGATTCAATGATTTGTTGGTGATTCTTTAGGAAATGCTTCAGTGATTGGTTGATGATTCTTTAGGAAATTATTTGGTGATTAATTTGTGGTTCTTTAGGAAACAAAGCATTCACTTCATTACTGTTCTTTAGGAAATGATTTAGTTGTAAGTTTATGGTTCCGTAAAAATGATTCAGTGATTCAATTATGGTTCTTGGGAAACGATTCACAATGATTTGATTCAGTTCAGTCAAAGTTTCTTTTGTAAACAATTTTGGTATATATGAGCATGTTTAAAAGAAATGTTTAATGATGTTGAAAAATAATTTCTAGTTGTTTCTTTCCTTAAAATGACATTTTGCACAACTTGGCTTTTTAGGAAGAAAATTCGGTTCAAACAGATTTCATAAGCATTTCATGTAGAAACTTTCTGTGAGGGAGCTTTTAGATGTGGATGTCTGGTTCTTACTACCACCACTGTGAACAATTCTGACTTGGTAAGTTTCTCTAGAACAGAGCGTTTCACACCAAACCACTCTGAACGGCTCTGTTTTGAAAAATTTTGAAAAACTGGTGGAATTTCCCTTTACAGCGGGAGAAATCATGAAGTAAAATCAGAAGTTTGCGCTGTAGGGTTTGTTCTAATGAGATTTATGGTTTGTGTCTTACTCTCCAGCTGGTCCTTAGCGATCACAATCTCTCTCCCCGCGTCCACCTTGACCACTGAAAGACAGAGAGGACAAAAGATCTCAGAGGGAGATGAAGGCAGCCATCAGCAGCAGTGAACAGTGTGAGAGAAGGTATTTAATAAGAGAGCCCAGCGGGACAAAGATTTGTGCCGGGACAAATCTTAATTCCTCTCGTTCCAGCACAGATACCATCAGAGTCTGAAACATGATGTCCAGCCGCCGGACCTGATCATGAGAGCTGTATCAGCGATAAGGAGGCGTCTGACAGAGGTGCTCAAATAAAGGAGATTATAAGGATGGCTTGTGGAGCCTGAGGCCTGGCACTGGTGGACGGTGTGGGATCTAATAATATGAGATCATAAACTAATCACCATGATGGTGCATGTCTTCCTCCAACATCTGTTGCATTAACCATATTATTGTTTATGTACTTACTGTATCGGAAAGGAATTTTATTTTTTTAAGCCCAAAACAAATCACAGATAAACTGGACGCACTCCCAAAAATGTGGAATCACTTTTCATTAGAATTACTGTATTTTAAATATTTTTTATCAGTAACAACTTAAAAGATATTTTTGACATTTTTCAATTATTGAATATTTTAAAAAATGAAAAAAAAAAAAATAGTATATTTTGATAAAATATTTATGTTTGAAATTATTATTAAAAATATTTTAATAATAGGCTCAAGATTTGACCAAGATTTTATTCAACTTCATTCTAATTTTCTTAAACATTTATTCTGTGTATTCATTTTAATGCAATTTTATTCTGAATATTATTTTCAATAGAATTTCATTTTGGAAATTACTTTCATTTGAACTTTATTCTGGATATAACTTTTTATATTATTTAATTTTGGGTGTTAAATGTATTTTACTTTTATTTAAGCATATTAAGTTTCATTCTTGATTTTACTTTTAATAGTTAATACTGGTATTAAATTGATTTTACTTTAATTTACAGTTATTTTCATTTTGTATATTCATTTTATAATTTAATTCTGAGTATTACATTTATTTTACTTAATATATATAATTTATTAGAACTTAATTCTAAATACTAATTTAAAAGAACTTTTCCTATATATTAATTTACATTTAATTTCGATCTGAATTCTGCATATTCATTCTATTAGAACTTCATTCTGGATGTGAATTTTATTAGAACTTTGTTCTGGAGATTAATTATATCAATTGTATTTTGTAAATTGGTGTAGTTCGAACTTTGTTATAGTAAAATAAATTTACTATAATTTCATTCTGGGTATTTTAATTCATTGCTTTTTAATTGTGTCCACTACTAATACTGTAAGTGACTCCATTACCCATAGTCCTGCTGGGCTCCATGGGGTCGGAGGTGAAGATGGGGTGTGTGGGTTTGGATGGGCGTCCCATGCCGGCCTGGTTAACAGCGCACACTCTGAACTGGTACATGACGTTTTCCTTCAGACCCATCACAGGATAATAACACAACTTCTGAGGAACGTCATTACAGCGGATCCACTGCAGAGAGCCGAGCTCACTCCTACAGAGAGAGAGAGAGAGAGAGAGAGAGAGAGCGAGAGAGAGAGCGAGAGAGAGAGAGACAGTGAGAAAGAGAGAGAGAGAGAGAGAGAGATTGATTGATTTGATTTTTAACAGAGACTTTTATTCAGTCACTTCAACCCATAATTATAAACACTTCACACATAACGTGATGGCTCCCAAACAATATCAGCCCCAGGGACTGGGAGGTACTAACTCACTTTCCACCACAGTGCAGAAAACATCATTATAACACCATTCAGACTCGATTACTTCCAAGTTATTCATCGCTTCATAGAATTTAAACTCAAAAACAATCCTGGATTTCACTAGTGCAAGAAACAAAGGCAAAACATCATAACCCAATCTGTTCTCTACTTTCTTTCTTCTTGAATTATAAACAGCGAGCTTAGCCTGACCAACGGCAAAATTAAGCAGTTGCCATTTCGTCCTCTCTTTTCTGTGATAACCAGCCCCCAATATAAAAACATGCAACGTTAAAAATTCCCCACACTTCATGAACAAAAACCTCAGTGTGGTCTCTCTAAATGTGTCTCTCTAAAACCACAAAACACACATTTATCATCGACATGCAGATTATTAACAGACATGAAAGAATTCACAGCTACGGCCGCATGTATAATTCTCCACTGGAGATTACCAGATCTCTTTGCTAGAGGGGCTTTGTACAACACCATACAGACCGGTCGATTGTCTATCCCCAGCCCAAGCTTTCCTCTCCACACTGTGTCTGCCCTCCCGTTCAACACTGATTTATTCAAAACCTTAACACAGCGCTTGTAGAGAATTTGACCTGAGGCTGTGCCCAGATTTATGTCTCACAGTCCATTAAGATCCAATAATGGACCAGACATGTCTTTAAAATCAGGAGTGAGGCCAGTGTTTAGGAATGGATCCCCTCCACTGGTCACTGCGGTCCCACTCCAGTAACTCTCGTTAATAAAGACCAATCTTCCTCCACACCAAGTTCACTGAACCAGCCAAATATTTTTGAATAAAATATACATGAAAAGTAGTCAGTCTTCTTGTCAGGTGGACCAGGCCCTGTCCACCTTCCTTTTTTTTCCACACCTTGTGGTACCCAGTGGAGGTGGTCCCAACAGAAGTCCACCAGGGTGTCTTGCAACTGAGCAAGGAGCCCAGCAGGAGGATCCATGCCTGACAGCCGATGCCAAAGGACTGAGGCTGTCAAATTGTTTGCTATTAATACTCTTCCTCAGAGGGACAATTGTGAGTGGATTCATTTCCACCGTGCCAGTCTACCGTCCATCGCCAAGACAGACACCCAAATACTTGATGCCACCCCTTTTCCAAACCATATCAGCTGGCAAACTAGGTAAACCACTCACCAGTTTCCCCTCTGCAAAGGCCAATTCTTCTGCCAATTCACCCAAGCAGCTGAAATATTCTATATAAGTAAATGTAATTAGTTTCTGTACTTAATTAGTTTTTTTCATGTATCTGTACTGAAGTTTTTCCATTTTGGGTGACTTTTTACTTTCACTCCGCTACATTTCAGAGTCTAATATCTGACTTTTTCCTCCACTACATTTTGAGAAATCTGTCGTTCCTTTTGGTTTCTGTGTGTATAAAAATGTAACATGTCAAAACAAAAAAAGTGCAAAGCAAGAGCACCAATCAGGGCACAGCGGTCACTTTGTTTTGAGCTTGTTTTGACCTGTTGGTCATACCGACCCAGTGCAGCACACAGTTCAACATCAGCGCAGCAGCGTAAAAATTTGGGAGCACATACGTCACCTAAATGATGAACTAACCTAACCTGTAAATAGACCACAATATAGAAATATGTCCACATATGCAGTCGTGACTGACGTGTTTCTTTTTTTCTGAATTCATACAAACACTTTCATTTTATAGTAAATTAGTTTGGGCTGGTTTATGTTATGTTTATGTTTATGAGCTACAGATCAACATAGTGAAGGAGCTCATTTGTGATCCTGAGTTTAAAGCCAGTTTTTATTCAACTTGTAACTAATTTACAAAGTGATCTTAAACTGAAACTTTGCTTGTGTGTAAAAAGTGATGTCAGAGCCACTCGGTTCTCCCTGATGGAAACTGTTTACCTTCAGTGTTTTGTGCTTATGATCATTTTAATAGACGTCAGCGTCACTAATTAATGACGTTCTATTAAAAGACTGGTTTGCCAAGAGAGACGCTGGAGGACTTTCACCTGAAATGAGTTCATGAAGCCAGTCTTATCATTTTTATAATAACAGGACATTAGAGCCAGAATTACTCTTTTAGTACTTTTACTTTTGATACTTAAGTACATTTGAAGGCAAATACTTTTGTACTTTTACTCAAGTGGAGGTCTAAAGGGAGGAACTTCTACTTTTACTGGAGTAATATTTTACTGTGGGTATCTCTACTTTAACCCAAGTACATGATTTGTGTACTTCGTCCATCTCTGCTCAAAATCCCGAACTGCAGACACTAATCGATATCACCTTGTCCATTTACCATAATTGACGTTGAACATCATATTGACGTAACACAAAGCCTTCAATTTTGGAGTAAGGTCTATTCAGCAGTGGTTCAATGGCAAGAGAAAACAACATTCCAGACAAAGCGCTACTCTACCGTATGCCACGCTCAGCTCTAAAGGGAGCTCTCAAATCACCATTAATCTCCAGCACACTCTCAATGTCCTGGTACATTACCTTAGTAATAAAAGAGGGAGTAAAACCAAAAGCCTCGAGAGTATACCACAGCTACTGATGCTCTACTCGATCAAAAGCTTTTTCCTGATTTATTGAAACGAGACCAGAGTTAACACCCAGAATATTGGAAACTTCCAAAACATCCCTGATTAAGCAAATATTATCTGTAATGGACCTGCCAGGTACACAGTAAGTCTGGTCTAAGTGGATGACATGCCCCATCACGTCTCGTAGCCTGATAGCCAGAGCTTTGGAGAACACCTTGAGATCGGTGCACAAGAGACTCACCAGTCTCCAGTCTCCTGCCAAGGTCTCATTCAGAAGAGCCAACAAGTTCTGCCCAAAAGGCCTTATAAAGCTCCACCCGAAGGCCATCAGTGCCTGGGGCAGTGCTACCCTCAATGCTCTGTAGTGCAGCATGGAGCTCCTGCTCATCTAGGGGCCTTTCCAGCTCTGCATTCAGCTGCTCATAGACCTTTGGAAGACCTGCACAAAAGCTTGAAGCCAGTTCTCCATTCTCCTTATGCTCAAGTCTATACAGAATTGTACAGCCTGTTTTCTGATGTCAGTGGGCTCTGTCAGCTCCTGCCCGTCTTCAGAGCACAGAGTGAATAAAATGACTCTGGCCATTCTTTCTTTCCAAATTAAAGATAAATTTTGATGGGGCATCCATCTGCGTCAAACTTTGAAAATGCGATCGGACCAGAGCCCCCTGTGCCCTAAAAGCCAGCAGGTTTGCAAGAGCAGTTTTTTTGGACTTGAGATCTGCAGCGTGACTCTGGTCTCCTGTAGAATCTATCATTCTCTGCAGTTCAAGTATCTCAACTCCCAACTGCTTCATGGAGTCAGTGATGTGCCGTGTGACACTCAAAGTGCACTGTTGACAAAGCTGCCTGATTTCAACCACTGTCTCAATGTTCTAAAATGCTGCTATCTTTCTTGAAAATTAGCCTAAAAACTGAACTGAGAGAGAGAGAGAGAGAATACAGAGAGAGAATAAGAAAGAGAGAGATAGAGAGAGTGAATACAGAGAGAGAGAGAGAGAGAGAGAGAGAGAGAGAATACAGAGAGAGAATAAGAAAGAGAGAGATAGAGAGAGTGAATACAGAGAGAGAGAGAGAGAGAGAGAGAGAGAACAAGAGAGTAGAGA
>NC_051234.1:8857129-8987129 GCF_015220715.1 Pygocentrus nattereri | reverse complement strand
TCTCTTACCCCTCTCTCTATCTCTCTCTATGCAGTTCTGTGTTTAGGTGTGTAAGGCAGCGAGAGCTCCCTCAGTGGTATACGGGTGTTATTACAGCAACGTCTGCGTGTTTATTCTGAGAGCTGAAGGTCCAGAGAAAGACCTCCTGACAGAAACCTGCTGTGATTCAGTGTCGCTCAGCAGCTCCTCTGTAATGCATCCAGCTCCTCTGTCGAGAGCTCTTAGTGCTTTTTGCACTTTCAAGTGCTGCCCACACACTGACCTCTCAATAAAGTAGCCTTGCACTTGGGCTGCCCCATCTGCGCTGGGCGGCTTCCAGGAGAGGAACACGTAATCCCTGTTAACATCAGAGCACTCGACCTCCAGGGGGGATCCAGGAGCTCCAACCACTGCAGCAGGACCATCTGAAAGAGAAACAGAAATATACTGAATATCCTCACTACTGACATGGGCATCAACTGCGCACTCACAGCCTGTATAATCTCCATGAAAACCAATGAGAATAGAATGGGACACATCACGCCCATTGAACAGTGTGGGCTAGCACTAGCACGACTGAGATTTCAGGATCCTCAGGACATCACCCCTCCTTCTTGCCAGCAATTAGCAGAACCATAAGTCAACTTTTAGTATGCTAATTCATAGAGAAGCAGTGAGGCAGCAGCTCTGTGGTCCATCCAGAAAGCCTACTAGTAACATCTGTCTTTCTCTCCCTACGTCTGTAAATATATAAATATATAGTACACTGCTTGTTGATTGTTGTTGTTAGTGTAATTTATCCATATAATGATCATCATTATATTTGATTTTCTACAGTAAATTAAAAATAAAAATGTTTCGCACCGCATATATTTGTTTTATCATTTCATATATATATATATATATATATATATATATATATATATATATATATATATATATATATATATATATAATACTGTTTTTGGATACAGTCGTACAGTACTACTAAATCGTGTCAAGGAGACGATGTCACGTGACCGCTACAAAGAAATTATGCGGCAACGATTTGTTGACGGCTTATATCATAAAGTTTGTCAATTTATTTATACACAAATTCTGCCCTCTGTTCCTTTTCAAGAAAACGGCCTTAGTTAGACAGATCCCCAAAACCCAATCTTGACCAGACAAGACATGATCCCTGAGATGATGTCATCAAGAGGCATGGCCAGCAGTGCATGTTCTGTCCCAGCGCTTCCAGCCAGCCAACTACGAGTGCGTTTTATTTACACAATGAACAATGCGCAAGTCATTTCACCAAGCAAACACCAAGAAATGGGTTGCAGTTTTTCTTTCGATGTTAATAGGTCAAAATAGCTGTCAATCAAAACGACATTCAGCCTTTCGACTGATCCTCCAATCATCTTGCAGAAGCTCCGCGTCCAGACCCGCCCACAGCTTCATTCACCTCAGAGACTGAAAGGGTTAACTCAGCTCTAACTCTGCTCTAAGCAGACTTTGCAGCATGCATAGCTACTGTCCTTGGCAGTTTTGCACAAACAACTTGCTCCTCTTATCGGGACAACATTCTGTCCAGAACCATTTGTTCTCTTTCGTAGGTAAGATTATCGTACACAGAGCAGAAGCCCCCCTCCCTTGGGCAGTTCCGGTGGTCCGTGAGTGTCAGCTTAGCATTTCATGACTGTTAGACAACTTATTTGGGTCCATCCTGTTTGCTTGTACGCAACAGGGCAGGACGTGTTTGTATAAAAGAAGGAGTGCCCTTCTTTCTTTGTGCAGAAGACTTAATAAACTCTTTGATTGATTAAGAGAGTCGTTCTGTCTTCCTGCACCGAGCGCTCCCGCTGCAACTGAGACTTTTCACAGGACAGGTGATCCACTCTCTGGTTCCTCTTCATGAACGGACCAAAAACGGCCGGTCCTTTCAGAGACGCTCCTTCAACGCATTCCTTCTCATTACCAAGACAATAGGTGTCATCACTTCACAGCAGGGGAGTGGGCAACATGGGGGCTGGTTTCCCTTGTGAAAATTTTCGTAGCTTTAGTCATTCTAGTGCTAGAAGGGTATAAGGCCCACAGTATTGGGATGTTGTTAGGCAGTGGAGCTGCGTTTTCTGGAGTGATGGAGCTCCATCCAATACCTTTGGGATGAACACAAATCCTCACAGAAATATTCCAACATCTAGTATAAAGCCTTCCCAAAAGGATAGAGGCTGTTACTGCAGCAAACGAGGACAAACTCACTTTTAATACACTCCGGTTGTTTTCACACTTAGGCCCAAAACATACTTCACGCAAGGATGTGAACACAGATGCTTCGTGCCATGCAGACAGGGTTTCAGACATAGTTGGATTGAAAATGTGTCATCACGCATTTCAACACAATGCAAATGTGACTTGCAGTCTGGACGTCAGAGCAAGGGGGCGCAATAATGACAGCCTAGCCTGACCAAGTGGTCTTGTATGGCCAGCGTGCTTTCTCAGGAAGGGTGTTCATAGGCATAACGCAAAGGAATGTGGTTCCTTTAAAGTATTGTATCACTGCCCAGCAACCATGGACCACTGAATGAGGAGAACGTTCGGTCACCTATTTCTGTATACTGCGGTCATTTCATGAATTTTAAAAACTTTTTATCGTATAACAATGAACATATGATGACATAGCAATGTTTAATACAAAACTTTAGCTTTGTAAGTACTGTTTGGTCACCAAATGACCACCGTAAGTCTTATTTAGCATCAATACAGCAGTGCCCTCTTCACCTACTAGAGCTGAATCTCAAAGGTCTCCCTGTTTCCTACATAATGCACTACATGGGGGTTTAAATACTGGATCTTGCAGCCCAACAGAGCAAAATACAGCCAAGAAATAGTCATTTGGGACTCAGACACATCCACACTCGATACATAATGCATTGTTTGGCTGTAGAGACAAGAATTTCTAAACTTTCATAGCTAGAACACTATTTAGGGAATACAGAGCCATTTGGGATTGATGCAACTTCTGACTAAATCATGGACGTTTGGAGCTTGTAAAACATTCAAGTGATATTTTTAGACTTTTATTCTGCTGTTTTACAGTAAATCACACTGTAGGTACTTTAATTCAGGCCTGTGAAATCAATAATGAAGTTGTTTAGTCTGTTTGTTATCTTTTAGCCTGTTAGCTAGCTGACCAGCCTAGTTCTAATTAAGAACACAAGTTTTTTAGCCCTTCAGTTTAACCAAAAATCAATATACTCAGTGGTTCATGCGTCAAATATTATTTCATTAATAGCAGAAATACACAATTCAGTTGTTATGAGGTGTCATAGGTGTATATATATTGCGGATTTTACAATGGCTTTGAAAGCGGCTCAGCCAGATTTCAGAACCAGAACTATCCATTTTTATAATTAAACATCAAAACTATGATTCATTATCGCTTTTGAATTTCAAGAGAAAAGGTAAAGCAGCTCACTCTTGTGTACTGTCCATGTTTAGCCGTTGAAGCAGAAGGAATAGCAGTAGATCCCTCTATGATTTGTCCTCTAGCGCCCTCTTCAGTACTGAGTGTTTTAACCACCGCAGTAACATAAGAATGCATGGTGAGTTTGCGCAGAATGACTGAGCGTTTGCAGTGCATTGGCCAAGCACTGTCATTTGTGTTTGTGTTCTTGTGGCCTTATACTTGAGTCTGCACCAAGGACCGATTCTGGGCTTGTTTGGGGGGGAGGGGTTCATTATCGCTGTTTTGCTTTCACCTACAAGAATTCCATTAGAACTGATTGCATAATTCCATCACACTTCTGCTTGTATGTTGTCATTGCCAGCACTAACCGTCTATTTGCTGCTTTTATTATCTTCCTTGGATACAAACACCTAAGCAGTGAAGAGCAGCGCTTTTTGTTCATGACAGTCCATTCCTGCCATCACAAAGTGTGAAAAGGGAAGTATCATAATAAGTCAAAGAAGTCAAGCTACAAAAAATACCAATCATGCAGTCTAAACATGGGAGTGGGAGCGGAGAGTTTCCACACATGCAGCGGACCCCAACAGAGTCGCTTTACGGACCAGAGATTGGTTCTCTGGACCACTCCTGGGCTTAAAAACATCTAGACCAAACATACCGAACTCACAGAGCAAGTGGACCTGGGTCTGGAAAAAAGCTCTATCATGAAAATGCCCTTATTTCAGAAATAACACTGGAAGAGTAGATGTCTATAAACTAGGCCCTACCTTACAGACCCACTTTATAGATAAATTCATAGACACACCCCCAACCTCATCTTCATCTAGCACCCAAAGGGCTTTTTATCATTAATTGATACTGTCTTTAACAGTTTATAATTTCTTAGCTTTATCTAAAATTATATTTTGTAGTGGTCAATCAGTTATTTCCGTAACACTTTCTATGAATGTGACATTTGTATGCATCTATAAACACATTCCTAACATTTTATAATGCATTCATAAGGCGTTCATAAACATGTCTATAAATATTTATAAAAATACACTACAGATTAAAGCCATGCTTATTATGCATTATAAATTGTTAACACAATGCATTATAAGTACTGTTCATAACCAATTATAAGAGCTTGTAAGTTGTATTTGTCCGCTCTAAGTAAAGTGAAGTGTACTATACTGTACTAAAGCCTCCTCTAGGGTTAAGAGTGAGGCTTCAAGTTGAAGCATTTACTGAAACACTAAAACACACACAATAAAGCACATTACAGGCTTCAAATGTCAGAGTTTAAACTAGTGCTGCCATCAGCGTTTTACCCAATGTGGGAAAGTGAATATACACCACCGTTAGCCTGGCACTCACTTAACACTGCATATCCAATAGAAAGCTAGCAGAAATTAGCCTTACTGTATTGTAGTGTAGTGTTACAGAGTGAAGGGCATAAATAGACTTTGTATGTATCTTTACTTTATTTCACTTTTGGCACTGACAGTATAACATGTTATTAACACTACTTATAATGCATTATAGTAGCAATTCATAATATATAATAATCATGGCTATAACGTGTAATTCAGTGTAATTAATTTCTATAAATATTTATAACTATGTTTACAATACCTTATGAATGCATTATAACTGTGAAATATATAAATGTGTTCATAGACATTTACAAACATGACATTCATAGAAAGTGTAACCGGTATTATAAACACCCATTACACAAATGGATGCATTAAGAATTCCTGAGGTGTTAACCAATCCTGACGGCTAGCCGCTGACCTAATAAAATAAATAATAAATAAGCTAACATTAGTGCTTAGTGTAACTCTGACCTCAACTGTCAAAGAAAATCACAAAGAAACAATAATTCTATCTTTATTCTGCACAAAATGGACACCACAGAGAAGTTTTTATCCTTTTAGCCAGAGAAGAGAAGACAAACTGATGTAATGCAGCTAGATAGACAGTAAAGCAATATAGCTGAAGTTTATAGCTAAATTTAGCTTTTAGCTTGTTGTCCTCTGAAGAGATATTTCTGTGTTTTGAGTACTCCATCCTCTCCACTGTAAGGATGATTTGGAAACAGTTACGGCAGTAATACACCTGCATTAAGGCATTCAGCTTCCCACAGTTATGTTAGTGATCTGCCTCCTGTGTCTATTAGCTTGCTAGAAAAACAACAGTGAATGCCCCCCAAATACCCCACAAAGCAGTTGTAGGCAGGGACTGAAACATAATAAACGCTGCCTGCAGAGGTTTTTCAAGTTGACTGTTTTTTGAAGGTAGTGTAGATGTATCCTTCACTGCTATATGCATCCCATAAGTGCCAATGTAGTTAGGAAAGAAATAGCAGAAAACACCAGCATGGTGGAAGAGAGAGGCTGATTTGTGAACAAATCCTCACTGACTCATTGTCTAAGCCACTTCCCCGCAGAGGGTGCTGGAAGGCAGGAAACACCCTGGATATGCTGCCAGTCCTACACAGGGCAGACATACAGACATACACACTCACACCTAGAGGAGACTTTGCCTGCCTGCATGTCTTTGGACTGAACCAAAGCACCTGGAGGAAACCCACACAGACACAGGGAGAACTTGCAAACTTCACACAGAAGGGACCTGGTCGCCCGACCAGAGAATCAAACACAGGCCCTTCTTGCTGTGAGTTGACAGTGCCACAGATATCTAGTTCATCTGTCCTTGGCATCAATATTCAGTGGTGGACGAAGTACACAAACTAGTGACAACACGGCTAGACTACTGCAATGTTCTTCTATCTGCTTCTAGGATTCTAGGATAGTGACCTGTTCAAAGAAGACTGGTCATATCACCCCTGTCCTTCAGAGTCTTCTCTGGCTACCCATTACATTCCAAATGTTCTCCTTCTTATATATATAGCCCTGGATGATCTGGCTCCTCAATATTTGGCTGAGCATCTTCATCTATATGTCCTGTCCCATACTTTAGGTCTTCTTCATGTTCCAAGTTTTAAATGGACTTCTATGGGTGGCCGATCATTTAGTGTAGTAGCTCCCAAATTTTGGAATACTCTTCCCCAGTCTACTCAGGATGCCGCATCTCTGTCTTCCTTTAAAGATTCATTTTTTCCACTGTATTATCATTGTTCCGCTTATGCTTGAATGTTTACCTGTATTGTGCTTTTGTCGTTAATTCTTTAATGTGTTCATGTTCTTGGATTGGAAAGCATCCATGAGCATGGGAGAGGCGCTACATAAACAAAAGTGATGATGATGGTTAAATGGGTAAATGACGCTAGCATCTAATGCTAACAGCTAGTAAAGAGCTGTTGTATTTTGACAATGTTGTGACATATTGCTGCCTTCAAAACACGTCTCAAACGACATTTTGTGACAGTGCTGCTTTTTAAGGCAATGACTTATGAAACCACACAGGCAGCAAGATGTTGAGACAGCTGCCTTCAGTATCAGAAGAAAAAAACGGAAAAAAAGCCTTTTAAGCAGCGCAAGCCCAAAAAAATCCACCCCAAGGGAACCATTGTTTTTTTTTTTTTCTAAAATGGACAAAATATAAAAACAACCTGAACCTGAACCTCCACCCAAAATCCACCCATAAACCAAACTTTTATAACATTAGGTAAGTAGCTAGATTGTTTTAGCCACTGTTTTCTAGGTAATGCTACAGCTTTGGCCTCAAGACAGTCAAGGATTCTTTATGTTAACAGAAGTTATGGCAAATCCAGAAACAAGAGACCACCAGGGAGGAGTTTCGAATAAAGTAGCCAGGGAGTTAGCTTGATAAATAGAGCAAGGAACGGCAGAGTGTGAGAAAGAACACAGAAAGAGAAAGAATAAGAACAAGAGAACAAGAGAGCGATCAATTGGAGCTCCATGACTTTTTAGAACTGCATGAATTAAAACACTGACTCACACCTATCTGTTATAAAGCCCCTCCAGCAGAGTACGAAAGTGAAGAACTGAAGCTGTGCTCACTCTCCGACGTCTCCTCGATCCCTCGCAGATTTGCAATGTAAATTCTGCCCCTGAGATTAGGCAGACGCAGGCGGTGAAGACGGGATCTCTAATTACTCCAGGCCAGAGCAGCCCAGTGCGGCTAATAAGACAGAAACATCGATGCCGTCTGTGCTATCATCACCATTAGGAGCTCACCATGCCAGCAGAGCAGGTTATTGATTCTGCGGAGGTGACCGTGATGAGAACTGGCTCTCAGACAAGCCACAGGTCACCTTGCTGGTGCTACATCATTTGGCCTGTTTAGGAGTTTCGAGTAGGCCAGCATTTCAGACACTACACTAATGGACCAGCATCATTTAAGGAACGCATGCAGGAATAAATTTAAGTCTTAAACTTAAAACTTAAAAATCAGGAGTTTACTACAGAGAAAATGGGCCTCCTAACAACCACCGGGAAGACCTGCTAGACCCCAAAACTGCCATAATCAGATAAACAGCACTGAGCCTCACTGAGAAAAGGAGATGGACACATCAAACAAAGAAGCTGAACAATGGACTGACCACCCCAGAGTCCAGGCCTCAACACCACTGAATGTGCTTATTACTTCAGAAAATGATCAACCAGCTTCTAAGATATTTTTCTGTTTTATTGTCTAGTTTATAATATTTCAAACTATAGTGCACAGACTGTTATTGAATAATAATGAATAAAATGACAATATGAAATGTTTTTGCTTGTGATTTTATCATAGAATTGCACAGTTCGCCCACTTTAGGTAAAATAATGACATATTTAAAAAAATATAAGCATCATACAAACCCTATTTCTGGAGAAATTGGAATATCATTAGGACAGAGGCTTGTTAACCACTGAATCACTTTCCCTTTAATTAAACTTTTTAATCGTTTGGAATCTGAGGAAGTGGAATTTTTGCCCATTCGTGCTTGATACAACACTCCAGCTGCTCAACAGTCTATGAATGTCGTTGTCTGATTCTCCTCTTCAAGGCGCACCATACTTTTTCAACAGGAGGCCAGCCAATAGGATTTTCGATAGGATCTGGACTGCAGGTAGGCTGGTCAAGCATACACACTCTGTGTCTATGACGTCACGCTGTTAGAGCACATACAGAATGTCTTGCTGAAATAACCACAGACTTCCTAGGAAAAGACGTCATCTTTTTGGCAGGGTTTGTCTCTCTAAAATGGCAAAATTTGTCTCCAAGTCAATTGTACCGTCACACAAATTTAGGTCACCTATGCAGTGGGCATTGATGCACCCCCACACCGTGACAGGTACTGGCTTTTGAACCTTTCGCTGATAAAAGTCTGGAAGGTCCCTTTCGTCTTTGGTATGGACAACTCAACATATGTTTTTCCCAAAAACGAGTTGAAAAGTTTACTCATCTGACCACAGCACACATTTCCATTCTCTTTCAGACCATCTGAGACCATAAAACCCCAGAGAACTCGGCTGTGTTTCTGCATTGAATTGATGTATGCCGTTCTCCTTGCGTAACAGAGTTTACATTTCTTGATGTGAGTTTATTACGTAATTGTACAAGTGCTCAATATGAACCTTCTCCAGCTGTACAGACATCAATGCCATAGTCAAAATCATCCCATACTGGATTGATGTCAGTGTTGTGGAATGCTCTGAGCTGTTGGAGCTTCACTGCTGATGAAAATGGCGGTTTCACTCTTATCAAAGTGGAGAATGCAGAACGCTTTCTGTTCAGGGGTCTCATCTCCTTGCAGACTGAAGGGAGCCATCTTCCACTGACAGTTAGAAACTCTGATCTTTCAATTGGATTGTGATTGGTTCCTAGACGCCTCATGGTTGTAAAAATCTGGCTCTTTGAAATCGGATGAATCTTTTTGAGTCACCCTGCACTGAATTAAACGTACTATGCAGGTACATGATTCATTCATCAAGGTACAAACATTGTAAGTGTACCCTCAAAGATACAACAGTGGTTTTAAGGTCCAATGGTGTACCTTACATTAGTTTTTCCTAGGGAAAAAAGTAGATATTTGTACCTTTTATAACCAAATGTTCTAAATCAGAACATTAAAATAAACAGCCTGGAGACGAGATGGGGTGTGTGGAGTCAATACAACTTAGAAAATATCATTTCAATGGATTCTGGTATAGTTATGTTCCTTGACTAAAGGTACTGGGATGTACCCCTGAGGGTACCACCACAGTGACAAGAGGGTAACTGCCCCAGTGACAGTGTTATACCTTTTTTTCCGAGAGTGTGTGCTTTATAATATTTGATTTGATTTGATGATTTTTACTCTTATTTTGCCCTGTCCCAACAAATTCAAAATCAATACAATGCAATCAGCTTGGTCAGCCAAAGCATTAAGCTATTTCTTATAGTTTTGTCAGTTAAATAAAGGATGAAGAGAATTAACAAATCACAGATTTTTTTCATTGCATTTACAACATGTCCCAACTTTGCCACAAATGCGGTTTGAATAATGCAAAATCAAAGCATTTTCACGAATGTTCTCACTAGATATTTTAATATTCATTACATTGACTCTTTGAAAATTTACAATGGGGAAAAAACAGCATCCTGTCAGAGGAACAACTCAATTAGCATTTAGCAGTAAACTCCTTGAGCCATAAGGTTTAGCTCTGAGAAACCTGCAATCACGCTCACTAGAAAAGCAATAGATTACAAACTCCCAAACGGGCACTTATGGAGGATCATCTGCATCTCTCAGTGAGCTGTTTTCTGCCCTGTTGGTTTTCCGCAATTGATTCAGAGCATTTTTATCCAAATTACGTTCCATGCTCTCGACGCAATTAGCAGCGCTGTCAAAACAGAATTTACAGAGTGAGATGCAAATAAATCTCACTGAAAATGAAATACTGTTTACTTTTCTCATAATACCTTTGTAGAAGCCACCCAGCTGTATCAGGAAACATCAAACATACTGATTCAGTAACTCTGCAGCACATGGCGGGCATTCACAAACATTTGTGGTTATCATTTGTGCTGCTGAGTTACTGTGCATCTATATACATTTTTTGTTGTATGTTATAATCAATTATATTATAATCAAAGAAAATGTGCATTACTTCCACTAAGTGGCCACTTTATTAGAATCACCAACCTTGTGCTTCCACTAACTGTTCCACTGGCCACTTTATTAGAAACCCCAACCTCGTACTTACACTCACTGGCCACTTTATTAGAAACACCTACTTATATGTCCGCTTTATGTCGCACTTTATTAGTGAGAGAATGCTTCTCCTACAAAATTTCCAGCCAAGAACATCTCTCTTTTACTTCTATAGAACTGTGTGAAAGTCTTAGGCACCCAAGACGCATTTTCAAAATCTATTTATTTGTGTAGTTTGTGTTTATTTGCTGAGAAAAGTGTTAGTATTTGAATAGACCAAATGTATGGAATATGAATTAATAATGATTAAACACATATGTATATATATATATATATATATATATATTGTAAAACATAAATAAAAACAAAATACAATGAATTGCAATTCAACTGTATTTAATGTTCAAACGGATAAACTTTATTGTTTTTTGCAAATATTCACTCATTTTGAATTTGATGCCTGCCACACGTTCCAAAGAAGTTGGGACAGGGGCATGTTTACCACTGTGTTACATCACCACTGTGTTAGGTGGAATTCTTTCCCATTCTTACTTGATGTACAACTTCAGTTACTCAACAGTCCGGGGTCTCTGTTGTCGTATTCATAAAGCTTCATAATGCACCACACATTTTCAATGGGAGACAGGTCTGGACTGCAGGCAGGCCAGTCTAGTACCCGTACTCTTTTACTACGAAGCCATGCTATTGTAACACGTGCAGAATGTGGCTTGGCGTTGTCTTGCTGAAATAAGCAAGATGTCCCTGAAAAAGACGTTGCTTGGATGGCAGCATATGTTGCTCCAAAACCTGTATGTACCTTTCAGCATTAATGGTGCCTTCAAAGATGTGCAAGTTACCCATGCCATGGGCACTAACACACCCCCACACCATCCGTTACAGAATGATGTCGGTTTTTAGTGCAGTGCCACCTGAGGGATTAGAAGGTCACGGGCATTCAGTGTTGGTTTTCTGCCTTGCAGCTTACTTGCAGATTTTTCTCCCGATACTCTGAATCTTTTGATGATATTATGGACTGTAGATGATGAAATGCACGTTAAAAAACATTGTTCTTAAACTGTTGGACTATTTGATCACGCAGTTGTTCACAAAGTGGTGAACCTCATATACACAATCATGACACTCACCTGTTTCCAATTAACCTGTTCACCTGTGGAATGTTCCAAACAGGTGTTTTTTGAGTATTCCTCAACTTTCCCAGCCTTTCCTGCCCCTGTCCCAACTTCTTTGGAACGTGTTGCAGGCATCAAATTCAAAATGAGTGAATATTTGCAAAAAACTAAAGTTTATCCGTTTGAACATTAAATATCTTTTCTTTGTAGTGTATTCAATTGAATATAGGTTGAAAAGGATTTGCAAATCATCGTATTCTGTTTTTTATTTATGTTTTACACAACGTTGTATATACATACATATATACACACACACACACACACACACACACACACACACACACACACACACACACACACATATAGTGATTTTATGGATGTTAGTGTGTTTGTTTAACCATTTCCAAGCCTCTCCTTGAGTGTCCAGGAAAAATATGGACCCAAGAAATTCTTGTTACTTTTTATTGTTTTTATGTTTATCTGAATTACGAATATGACTTTATTCTAATGTATACTGTGATAAACTCAACTACTGCTAAGGTAAATTGTTTAAAAATTTGTTTAGATGCCTAAAACTTTTGCATGGTACTATACTTACTGGCCACTTTATTAGAAACACTTCCCTTTTACTTCTACTAACCGGCCACTTTATTAGAAACACATACCTTGTGCTTCCACTAACTGCCCACTTTATTAGAAACACCTATCACTGGCCACTTTATAGAAACAACTTTATTAGAAATATCGTGTGCTTCCACTCACTGGCCACTTTATTAGAAACACCTACCTTGTTTGTCCACTCACTGGCCACTTTAATAGTGAGAAAGTGCATCTCTCAAAAATTTTCCAGCCAAGAGCAGCTCTGTGGTGTAGGACTAAAGGACAGCTAACCCAGACTGTCCATCAACAGTCTCGAACTATTCTATTAAAGTGGCCAGGTAATGTAACTGATCTCAGTCAGCTTATTTCCAAAGAGAAAAGTGGACCATCATTCAGCATCAGTCCAACATCAGTGCACAGAGGAACCACCACTAACCTTTGATGTAGATGAAGGCGCTGTGCTCCTTGATGCCGTCCCGGCCGAGGAGGCGGACGGAGTAAAGACCCTCATGCTCCTTGTGAACTCCTTTCAGGGTGAGAGTAGTGGAGGTCAGCGCTGTCCTCACATCCACTCGGCCAGAAGAACTGAGTGGAACTCCTGTGACATCACAACCATGATGAATTCAGGCTGTTTTTGCGGTTTAATTTTCATGTATGGACTGAAGAGTGAGTAGCACATTTTGAACTATAGCAATGGTTATACATTACATCAAACTTTTATTGGAAGCAGTTTGCTATGATATGGGCCCTTTAAGGTGCTCTGTCTCTGTCTCTCACCGTCTCTGAACCAGGACACGTCCTGCTGGAAGGGGAGCAGAGGAGAGGAGAAACTGCAGCACAGAACCAGAGTATCTCCCTCTTTCACAAAGGATGGAGGAAAAGTGGAGTCAAATAAAGCTTCGGACTCAACCACAGAGACTGGAGGACAGAAGAGAAGAGAAGAAAAGAAACAGGAGAGACAGAGGAGAGATTAGAGGAAAGACAGAAGGAGAGATAGAGGAGAGACAGGAGAGATCAAGGAGAGATTAGATGACAGTTAGAGGACAGGAGAGAGTAGAGCAGAGAGAGGATGTATAAAAGATGTATAGAGGAGTGACAGGAGAGATCAGAGGAAAGATAGAGAAGACAAGAGAGAAAGGGGAGAGATTAGAGGAGGGATAAAGGAAAGATTAGAGGAAAGACAGGGGAACGATAAAGGAGAGATTAGAGGAGAGAGAAGAGAGATAGAGGAGAGAGAGAGGATGTATAAAAGATGTATAGAGGATTCACAGAGGATATATATATATATATATATATATATATATATATAGAGAGAGAGAGAGAGAGAGAGAGAGAGAGAGAGAGAGAGAAAGAGGAGGAGAAATTACAGTAGAGATAAAGGAGAGATTAGAGGATGTATACAGGAGAGAATACAGAGGATATAAAGTAGAGATAGAGGAGAGACCAGAGCGATAGAGGAGAGAATGATGAGAGATTATAGTAGAGACAGATGAGAAATTGAAGGAGAGGTAGAGGGGAGATTAGAGGAGAGAAAGAGGAGAGACCAGAGTGATAGAGGAGAGAATGATGAGAGATTAGAGTAGAGACAGGTGAGAGATTGGAGGAGAGATAAAGGGGAGATTAGAGGAGAGAAAGAGGAGAGATTAGAGTAGAGACAGATGAGAAATCGGAGAAGAGATAGAGGGGAGATTAGAGAAGAGATAGAGGAGAGATTAGAGTAGAGACAGATGAGAGATTGGAGTAGAGACAGATGAGAGATTGGAGGAGAGATAGAGGGGAGATTAGAGGAGAGATAGAGGAGACATTAGAGTAGAGACAGATGAGAGATTGGAGGAGAGATAGAGGGGAGGTTATAGGAGAGAAAGAGGAGAGACCAGAGTGACAGAGGAGAGAAAGATGAGAGATTACAGTAGAGAAAGAGGGGAGATTAGAGGAGAGAAAGAGGGGAGATTAGAGGAGAGATAGAGGAGAGACCAGAGTGATAGACAAGAGAATGATGAGAGATTAGTGTAGAGACAGATGAGAGATTAGAGGAGAGACAGATGAGAGATTGGAGTAGAGACAGATGAGAGATTGGAGGAGAGATATAGGGGAGATTAGAGGGGAGATTAGAGGAGAGACAGATGAAAGATTGGAGTAGAGACAGATGAGAGATTGGAGGAGAGATAGAGGGGAGATTAGAGGAGAGATAGAGGAGAGACCAGATTGATAGACAAGAGAATGATGAGAGATTAGAGTAGAGACAGATGAGAGATTGGAGGAGAGAAAGAGGGGAGATTAGAGGAGAGAAAGAGGGGAGGTTAGAGGAGAGATAGAGGAGAGAGCAGAGTGATAGACAAGAGAATGATGAGAGATTAGAGTAGAAACAGATGAGAGATTGGAGGAGAGATAGAGGGGAGATTAGAGGAGAGATAGAGGAGAGACCAGAGTGATAGACAAGAGAATGATGAGAGATTAGAGTAGAAACAGATGAGAGATTGGAGGAGAGATAGAGGGGAGATTAGAGGAGAGATAGAGGAGAGAGCAGAGTGATAGACAAGAGAATAATGAGAGATTAGAGTAGAGACAGATGAGAGATTGGAGGAGAGATAGAGGGGAGTTTAGAGGAGAGATAGAGGAGAGATTAGAGTAGAGACAGATGAGAGATTAGAGTAGAGACAGATGAGAGATTGGAGGAGAGATAGAGGGGAGATTAGAGGAGAGATAGAGGAGAGATTAGAGTATAGACAGATGAGAGATTAGAGTAGAGACAGATGAGCGATTGGAGGAGAGATATAGGGGAGATTAGAGGAGAGATAGAGGAGAGATTAGACAAGAGATAGAGGAGAGACCAGATTGATAGACAAGAGAATGATGAGAGATTAGAGTAGAGACAGATGAGAGATTGGAGGAGAGAAAGAGGGGAGATTAGAGGAGAGATAGAGGAGAGACCAGAGTGATAGACAAGAGAATAATGAGAGATTAGAGTAGAGACAGATGAGAGATTGGAGGAGAGATAGAGGGGAGATTAGAGGAGAGATAGAGGAGAGAATGATGAGAGATTTCAGTAGAGACAGAGGAGAGATTGGAGAAGAGATTTAAATGTTAAGTCCAAATAACAAGAATCAGACAAAATGCAGTTTAGTGTCCACAAATCCATTATTCCAGAGAAAATGAACACTCAAAAACATATATAATCACGCTATTGTGTTGTGACTGAATCAGATCTAATTATCTCTCTGAAGTGAGCGGGAGGAACTTTCTCTGCTCTGCTCGTCACAGTGTGTGAAAATAAATGATGTCAGGAAGAGCATAATTAAAAGGGCTGGAGCCCAGTCACATAAAAACCACTGGAGCGAGGAAAATACGTTTCTCTCTTCATTTTCAGAGGGGTTTCGCTCTGCTTGCAAATTGCGCAGAGAAAAACCCGGGATGAATATTACAGTAATGAGGCGTGCGCCACAGATGGGACACCTTCTGGATGGAGGCTGTGATGGTTGTGAAAAGGCACGATTCCTGACAGGCTATCTGTTATATACACAGTGAATATTGACAGAACAGGGAATTGGAGTCCAGACAGAAGTGAGAAGTGATATAGAACAATAAGTGGTGAATAGAATTCTGCTGGTCTTATTTCTGATGTTTGCTCATTTCAGCGGGAGCACAGCTGCGTAACCTGAAACGAGCTCAGCTGCAGCCTGTTATTGGTGCTGCTCAAGCCTCACAACCTTCGTATTACTGTCATTTTACCATCATGTGACATAATTTACTTCAAATAGTTATAAACAGTTACTTGATTACATTTTGTACACTACATTACAGTTATAATTACACTTCTAAATGTAATTCTAATGTGTAACAGTTGCATTTACAATTAATACATTATTAGCGTATTGTGTAACTATGTAATAATTATGCCATAATTAATTTACAAAATCATCTTTCCATTTTTCACTGTATTATTCTACATTTCTGTACTGTTTTCATGGGTCACAGTTTTCGAACTAGAACCCAATGTGGCAAGATCATAGAGCTTGGTGTGCTTGCACTTTTGGAACTGTATGTATGGTTTTCATTTTTCATACATTTTATCATGTATAAAACAGGCATGTATATGAGCGAACTTTAATACATACATGTCTAGCAACCACCTGGGATATTACAGCAATATGATAGCAAAAGCCCACTCTAAGTTGTCAATTTTGCTTGAATACATGCCTAGCAACCAACTGGGATATTACAGCAATGGCCTAGCTACACCTTAGCAACCACCTCGCATACCATAGTAATGGCCTAGCAACACCTTACCAACAACCTTGGATACCATAGCAAGGGCCAAGCAACACCTTCAAAAACCACTTGAGATATCACAGCAATTGCCCAGTGACACCTGGGCAGCCACCTAGGATACTATAGGAATGGCCTAGCAACACCTTTGCAACAACCTGGTATCAGCCACTTGGAATATGATAGCAAAAGCCTAGCAACAATTTCACAACCACTTGGGATAGCACATCAATGGTCTAGTAACACTTGAACAGCCACCTAGGATACCAAAGAAATAGCCTAACAACACTAAGATACAAAGATGTTGTAAGATGTTGTGGCTGGTATTCCACAGCAACAGTCTAACAACATCTTAGCCACCACCTGGGATACCAAAGCAATGGCCAAACAACACCTTAGCAACCACCTGAGATACCAAAGCAGCAGCCTGACAACAATTTGAGAACCACCTGGAATACAACAGCAACAGTCTAGCACCTTAACACAAACCTGGGATACCAAAGCATCGACCTAACAACATCTTGGCAACCACCTGGGATACCAAAGCAACAGTCCAACAACACTTTTACAACCACCCGCAATACCTAAAACTTCAGCCTAACCACACCTTAGCAACCACCTGGGATACCACAGCAATAGTCTAACAACATCATAATAACCACCTGGGATACCACACTTCATAACCACCTGGGTTACCACAGCAACAGTCTAAGAAAATCTCAGCAACCACCTGATATACCACAGCAACCGTCTAACAATGCCTTAACCACGGCCTGGGATACCACAATAACAGTCTAAGAAAATCTCAGCAACCACCGGGGTTACCACAGTAACAGTCTAACAACACCTTAGCAACCACCTGGGATACCACAGCAACAGTCTAAGAAAATCTCAGCAACCACCTGGGATACCACAACAGTCTAACAAAGCCATAACAACCACCTGGGATACCATAGCAACAGTCCAACATCTTAGCAACCACTTGGGACATCATAGCAACAGCTTAACAACACCTTAACACTTAACAATCACCAAGCAATAACTTGAAGCTGGAAGACCATAACAATCTCATATCACCATAGCAACCATCTGGAATCACTACATAATGTTACGCTACCAAAAACAACCTACAGCGTTCTGCAACTGCTTTAACTAATGAAGCGTTATTAGCTGTTTTTTTCAAACCAACTTAAAGTTTGCTCACAAACTTTCCGTACATAATGATGCATATTTAAATAATTATTTTATGTAAATCAAATGCACTTATGCTAATCTATTACAGAAACCACAGATTGGCCTTAATGGCCAGTATGGCAGTTATCTAGAACTTGCTGGATGTCTTATTTAAAACATACACAGCGAAATGGTAACTGGGTTCTATTGATGAGGGTTAAAGGCTGCTTAATCAGAGTGAGTCAGAGCGGATGGAGGGGGCCTCTGGTCTTGTGAATGACATCGTTGGGGGGCAAAGCGGTCTCCTATAGCTTACTGCGCATGAGAAAGTGGCATATAGATGTAACAGCGCAGAGCCCAGAGCAAGAGCAAATGAATCCCAGTCCCTGTGATGAAATATACATGACTGTACGGCTGAAATTGCAGTGATCCATTCACTCGCACATACACATTATGTCCAACGCCTCTCCTCTCCCGCCGGCGGTCATTCGGAGAGGATAAGAAATAAGCTGTATCTTTCTTCAAAGTGCTCCCAACCTCTCCGCCTCAGCAGAGGAGAGGGGGAGACATCAAAAGGCCGGCCAGAGGAGAAAGAGAGAGCAAGAGAGTGAGAGAGAGAGTGAGGGAGGACATTTTTCATTAGGGGAAACAGTGCTACTTACCCGCAGTCCTTGTGCATTTCAGGCCCGTCTCAGCTCCCTGATATGCTGAATTGGAAAAAGGGGGTGGGGGGAGGTGGGGGGTTGGGGGTGAAGAAAGCAAGAAAGAAGACAAGTCAGTCGCCTAATACACGAATGAGTGTGTAGGAGTGTAACAGTACAGCATGTCATGCAGTACAGTTCAATACGAGCCCCTCGGTTCGACATGCATAGGCACTAAAGACCTTTAACAGACTGGAGCAAATAAAATACTCATTTTAATACTGATTTATGCTGCATAAAGTATAACATGAATGAAATAAGCCCACAATGAGGACGGACACGATATCATTTCCTCTTTATCTATTAATCTAGAGCAGAAAGAAAAAGCAGCCTCTGCGGATATTAGCTTCGGGCGAGTACATTACTATAGAATATTGTGCTTTTGTAACGTTGAATGCTCCATATTCCCTGTTGGAGATGTGCCAATCAGCCATAACATTAAAAGCACCTCCTTATTTCTACGCTCATTGTCCATTTTATCAGCTCCACTTACTGTATAGGTGCACTTTTCAGTTCTACAATTACAGACTGTAGTCCATCTGTTTCTCTGATATGTTCTCACCCTGTCCTTCAGTGGTCAGGACCCCCACAAATAAGTGGTCTCTTATTTGGGTGGTTGGTCATTCTCAGCACTGCCGCAACACTTGCGTGGTGGTGGTGTGTTAGTGTGTGTCGCACAGGTACGAGTGAATCAGACAGTCAGTGCTGCTGGAGTTTTTAAATACTGTGTCCACTCACTGTCCACTCTGTTAGACACTCCTACCTTGACAGTCCACCTTGTAGATGCAAAGTCAGAGACGATACCTCATCTGCTGCTGCACAGTTTGTGTTAGTCATCCTCTAGTCCTTCATCAGTGGTTACAGGACGCTGCCCACAGGACACTGCTGTGTCTGACCCACTCGCACCAGCGCAGCACACACTAACACACCACCACCACATCAGTTTCTCTGCTGAGACTGACACACCACACAAATAATACCTGCTCTGTGGGGGTCCTGACCATTGAAGAACAGGGTAAAAGGGGCTAACACAGTATGCTGAGAAACAGATGGACTGTTGATGGGTTTTATATACACACACACACATTTTCTAAGCCGCTTCTCCCTCAGGGCTGCGGTATATATATATATATATATATATATATACTCCAGATGAATCAATTTTCATGAGTCAACATATTCATGCAATCCAAAAAAAGGGTGTTTAGGCATTCCCTTTAACTCCTTCTGAACTGTCCAGTAATGAGGACACTATAGGACAGCTCCTGTCTCTTTACATCTCAGTGTGTGAGCACTAGAGAAGGCCTCTCCATTACTGTTATGGATCAGTGGTCTAGTCACATGCGCTGATGAGCCAGTCACCATTACAGCTCTTTAAATATTCTATTTAAATGAGACTAGAACAAAGCAAACATCTCACACCGCTGCACTGTAAAACCTCATTATGCCAATTTACTTAGATTTTTACTGAATATTATTGCTTTGATTCATTCGCTTTGACCCTAACTTCAAGGAAGGCAGAGCCGGATAATCACAAATGGTCGTTTTCTGTAGTGTAGTTTGTATAGTCTTAAGTCAGTCATTAAGGCCTGAACCACAATCCAACCATGAAGTGTGCTTGTCACCTCACTTTCCTTGGAGTATCGTTTCATTTCCACTATTACTTTTCAAATTAAGGGTGAATTTCCCTTTTTAGTACTTTTGTGTGATTCAGTGTTGGAAAGATAAACAGAGAGATTCATGGTTCAGATGTCTTTACAGTGGTGGTGATAGGAACCAGGGGTCGCCATGACTACAACACATTTTATTCACTATCCAAAACCACCAGTGAACCTACATGTGTCCTCTGAGTTTATATGGAATGTTGATGATGGTGAAATAGTGGAAAATCTGAAAAAAATGTTCAATTTTTGAACTATTTTTCCATATAACACCCTGCATGTATAGCTTTTTGGCCAAAACCTCAAAGCGATCGTAAAACAATCCCAGTCATCAGGCTGAGTATTCATAACCATTTTATGTATTAACTTTCTGTGAGGGCGCTTTTAGAGGTGGACATCTGGTTCCTATCACGACCAATGTGAACAATTCTGACTCTGAATGAGATTTAATTTGACTTAATTATGCTAAAATGTTGAAAAATACTTGGAATTCCCCTTTAAAAAGAACATTTTACCACCATGAACAGCTGTGTGTTCATCCTTATAGGACTTTTTTCAGATTTTTCTTTAGTTTTTTCAGCCTTGGCAAGGAAAAATGTCAAGATAAACTGAAAGTCACTCACAGTTCACCACAAGGGTGGCGAAGGTGGTCGCCTCTCCTAAGGAGCTTTTAGCCACCACTTTGTATTCTCCAGCATCAGCAGCGCTACACCTGAGGATCAAAGCACAGGGAACATGACCTTCTCTCACTGATCTTTCATTGCAGACTCTCCTTCAGCTCCTCACACCAGCATTCATCCACAGAGTCTCAGCACAAGTGTCCTTCAGCCACAACAACAACATCCTTTTAGGGACAAATAAGTGGGGCCTTCACATTTTATGTTCCCCTCTGAAGTCCACTACTGAAATGATTCTATTCTTGCATTCTTTTCTAGTTAAGGCATCACAAATCATGCTGTCGCCATAACAATATGAGTGGAAAGTAGAATATTATAATTTACATGAATTTCAGAATTTCTTGGTATTTGGTGATGTGTCCCCTTTTCACTATACTGACAATAGGTTCTCGAGCCGGCTCCACGAATTTGTGTAAAAGCCTGAGTAAAAGTTTGTAATCAGCAGATCAAATCCATCTGAGATTTGTGTGAACACTGGATTCCGCAGAAAAGATGACCTCGATTATTTCTTTTTCAATTTGCTCGTAATAAGCACATTTAAATTTCTTTCAAAAAATGTAAACGCTTTTGTCATTTTCTAGGATGAAAGGGGAAAAAAAACATGTTCAATGTGCTCTGTGTAAATGCGCTTCATGGTTATAACATCACAATCATGATGAACTTTTTTTTGATGAAAGTTTTTAAGTTAAATTTTGCTGTTATTTTCTAAGATTAAATAAACAGATTTTCAATTATGTCTGCACAAATGCATTCATGGTTATGACATCACAACCATGATGAATCCATAACCTGAAAATTCTTCAAATTTTGCTGTTGTTCTCTAAATATAAATAAAAAAAAAAACGCATTTGCAGTGAGATCTGCGCAAAGGCATTCATGGTTATGACATCACAACCATGATGAATTCAAAGCGTGAAAATTCTTTCCATTTTGTTGTTATTTTCTAGGATTAAGTAGGAAAACTGATTTTGCATAAAAACATTCACAGTTATGACATCGCAACCACGATGAATCCAAAATATGCCTTTTTTTGCTTAGCTCCCATATATGGTCCCATATTTTTTAAAAACTTTCACAAGTTTTACATACAGTACTATACAAAAGTCTTAGGCACCCAAGACACATTTTCAAAATCTATTTATTTGTGTAGTTTGTGTTTATTTGCTGAGAAAAGTGTTAATATTTTGAATAAACTAAATTTATAGAACATTAATAATGATTTTATATATATATATATATATATATATATATATATATATATATGTATATATATATATGAAAAATAAATAATGATTTTATAGATATTAGTGTGTTTGTTTAACCATTATCATATTATGTAGTTAAAAAGCAAGTCCTGGTTTGACCAATCAGTGCTTCAGTAAATTGAGCTCATGATGTAATTGATGATATTAACAAGTCCATGTGGTAGCTGTGAAGGTGTCAAGGAAAAATATGGACCCAATACATTCTTCTTACTTTTTATAGTTTTTATGTTTATTTGAACTATTAATATGACTTTATTTTACTGCATACTGTGATAAACTCACTGCTGAGGTAAATCATTTAAAATTTGTTTAGATGTCTAAAACAGTACTGTACTACATCAAACTCACATTTAAAACATCAAATAAGTAGAGTTTTCTATGATATGGGCGTTTTAAGAGAGTAAACAGACAGTGCTGCATTATTTAGCACTATGCTTTCTCATTTCTCTTACACTGACGTGGAACACAGTTTTTGCAGTGCAGGCCTTTGGCTTCTCCACTGCACTAAACAAGCCGTAGATTTGTTCCATCTCAAACATCTAAATGAGTTTAGTGCAGATCACCTCGAAGTCGCCAGCACCTGAAGGACGTAATCTTTATTGACTTGATTTAAAAGTGTGAGATGCAATTAGCTGAACGCAATCCAAATTTATTTCTAGAGCGTAATCACCGTCTGATCTCCAGGGTGTTGAGGCCGAACTTCTGCAGCAGTTTGTAGTTCCAGGGCTGTGAGGAGACTCTCAGAGGAACATCATCTTTAAACCTGCCAGGAAAAAAAACAGTATATTCAGATCCAGAGAAGAGGGTTTATATTCTCTTACGAGGATCAGCCAGCATTGTAAACAGACATCACAAATGGGAGGGTTCCATGCTTTACAGTACCTGTTAAAAAGTGCAGTAATCACCTTATTTTTATATTGCATCCACAATCTGATTACTGTAACATGATTAACTTACTTTTGTATATATACAATGTTTTATATCTGCATTTCGCTGCTGTCGGAACAAAACCTTGTATCTCCAAAATGGTAACTTTACAGGAGAAGGAAAAAACATACTTTACTTTTAATGTAAGTCAATGGAACCAGACATTTCCCCAAGTATTTTTGGGCCATTTCTTTTGGTGCATTCATCATGAAATTTACACACAGTGTAAAGAGCAGCAGGCATTTTCAGATCATGTCAAAAACTGAAAAAAAATGGAGATACAAGGTTTTGTTCCGACAGCAGTGATATAGAGTGGTAGAGTGACAAGAGCCACTAGCAGCAGGTGCATTGCTATAGATTGAATCCCTTCTTTTGTGCCAGGCTCATTTACAGCCTTTCTTGATTTAAGCCTTCAAACCCAGTGCTGGTTCAATGGAAATTTCCATTTTTTGTTTGTTTTTCATTTAGTATTTATTATTTTTTTCATTATTTGAGTGAGCCAGCTGGCATTTACATTAAAAGCCATGATGAATGCAATAATAGAAATAGTCCAAAATTATTTTCAAAAAAGAAAGTTAAGAACTTTCCCATATAGAAGAATATATGTATACATATACTTGCTTATGTTAAAAGCACATGTGTAATACATCTGATGTTTTCAAATACACAAGCAAGATATGTTTAACTGTGCCACTTTTAAACCTTGAAAAATATAGCAATATATCCACACATATTTACATTTATGACATTTGGCAGACGCTCTTATCCAGAGCGACTTACAATTCGATCATTGTACACTGGTAGGCGAAGGTAGTGTTAGGAGTCTTGCCCAAGGACTCTTATTGGAATAGTGTAGGGTGTTTGCCTAGGTGGGGATTGAACCCCAGCCTACAGTGTGGAAGGCAGAGATGTTAGCCACTTTCAATATATTGAATATGGGTTTTCTTCACCAGAAAAGTTGGTGGGCAAATGTTTAGTGCTAAAAGTGTATGTGTTCAGGGAAAATTTAAACATGAGTTATATCTACAACAAATATAACATAAGAAGGGTATAAAAACTGTATGTGATGGATCTCATGAGATTAAATGACAGATTCATCATCAATTTTGAGCATTTGACCATTTTTCCTGGGAGAAAGTCCACATTTGTCCATTTTCGTAGTTGAATCTTTTAAACTAAACAATAAAATAAAAAACCTGGAAACAAGACAAAGTGGGTGGGGTCAATACACTTAAAATAAAAAAGAGTCACCTGTGACTAAAAGGTACCTAATAGGATGTAATACCTCCAAGAGCAAAAATTAACAGCTGTGATTTGATTTGGCACAGAGTGGATACGTTTCTGGATGTCAGCATCAATGTTCAGCAATTCTTGCATCAAATTGAACAGTTTTCATGGAGCCTTCCCTGGCATCTTACTCGCTGTTCCAGGTCATCCTACAGGTTTTCAAGAAGATTTAAATCTCGGGATTTTGCGGGTCCAGATGTGTGAATGTTCCCCAATGTGCATCATGCCACATGTGTAGCCCTGTGAACATGAGAACTGTCTTCTTAGAATTCAGGGATACGAATGTTATGCTCCTCAGTAAGATGATGAGCAATGGCAAACCTGGTTGTCTGCTACGGTTCAAATTTACTGTCAACTCAAGCAAAGGACCCATTTCCTATTAATTAAAACACCCTCAGACCATCACAGAGACTCCAGCTTGACCCTCACTTTGCACACAGCCTTCACTGAAGGCTTCCTGAGGTCTATGATGAACATAATGCCCAGCATCATTCACATACAGGCAGAAACGAGATTCATCCAGATAACGCGTTTCCAGTCATGAACAGTCCAGTTTTTGTTGCTCTTTGTCCACTGTAACTGGGCAACTTTGTCAGCAGACAAAGCTCCATATGCTCATGGTACCCAGTTCCCTGTGGAGAGTTCTTTCAGAAATTGGTTGTGAAGAACCTGAGTTGACTTTTAGAAGCAGCTCTTACCTTAATTTTTATTCACTGGGATTTTTACTACTGCTGATCGATCCACATTACTGTATGCTTCGATAGACCTCCTTCTCAGAAATTATTAACACCTGCTTTGTGATCCATTTTCCACACATCGGACAAGACGTTCACTTCACTGTACCACCTCTTCTCAATCTACGAATCCTGCTGCAGGTATTTATAGCCATCATCTGCAGGAGCCTGAAGTTACTACCACCTTAAAAACCCAAGGTGACTCATTTTTGTCCGGGGAGCTTATAATTGCGATGGATTACAGTACAGTTATATTCCCTAACTAAAGATACTGAAGCTGCACTGCCGAGGAACCACCACAGTGAGTGTTCAGTGACTGGGTTAACATTCTGAAACGAAGGTGAACAAAGCAGTGGCACTACTCCTAAGGCCACCCACTAGCACATCTCACGGCTTGTAAATATGAATAAAGTTATAAAAATTTCGTGAACCTTTTCATCTCGCTGAAGATTCTTTCGAACATGTGTGCAAATATTACTCACCAGGTGACATGTGGGGTTGGGCAGCCCTGAATGGTGCAGGACAGTTTGACCGCCATGCCCTCCCACACAGTGTGTGGACGCAGGGGGATGGGAAAATCTGGTGCCTTCATGCTCAAGTCTTCCAGAAACTTCAGGTGCGCCGAGGCCTTCCTCTGAGCCTAAGGCCAGAAATGGAAAATTCATCACAAACCAGTCACAACCCAGACACAAACGAGGGAAGAGTGAAGATGGTCAGACAAAAAGAGGTTCCTACAAAAGCTCTGTAGTGATACACTTTGAACCCCAGGCTTCTTATTCAGTAGCCACTATGGATTACTTTTATTCAGTAACGACTATGAATTATTTAAAAGCAACTGAAATTATTAATTACAACCATAATTATTCATTCATTACTAAAAT
Source organism: Pygocentrus nattereri (assembly GCF_015220715.1). NCBI lineage: Eukaryota > Metazoa > Chordata > Actinopteri > Characiformes > Serrasalmidae > Pygocentrus > Pygocentrus nattereri. The sequence goes on along the minus strand of NC_051234.1, from coordinate 8,961,307 downwards.
TATTCATTAACCACTGTTACTGTTACATAGCAATGCCTATTAAATATTTTGTAATTACTATGAATTATTCAGTGCCTACTAAAACTATCCAATACCAACTATAAACTGTTCAGTATGTGCAATGAATTATGCATTATTCAGTAAAGCATTATTCAACTATTATAAATTACTATGAACTATGGGACGACGAGGGGTTAAAGGACTAAATTATCCATTCCAGCTATTATGCTGGGATTGAATTTTCCAGCCGTGTGCAGACAGCCCTCCGTCATTTCCATCTGAGCCTTACCTCTCTGCGCAGTTTCATGCGGTCCACTCGTTTACGGACCTCATGCTGGTTCCTGATCACCTCAATCTCCACCTTTTCAGCCTCATTACCAAACAGGGTCCACTTGTCCCTCTGGTGGAGCTCATCATCAGCCATAGTTTCCCTCAGGACCTCCCTGTGAAAATGCACAGCGACAATTTAGATATACAGTGTTGCTGAACTGTATAGATACAGAAATACAGTGTAATTGAACTTTATAGATATAGATATACAGTGTTGGTCAACTGTATAGATACAGAAATACAGTGTTGGTCAACTGTATAGATACAGAAATACAGTGTAATTGAACTTTATAGATATAGATATACAGTGTTGGTCAACTGTATAGATACAGAAATACAGTGTTGGTCAACTGTATAGATACAGAAATACAGTGTAATTGAACTTTGTAGATATAGATATACAGTGTTGGTCAACTGTATAGATACAGAAATACAGTGTTGGTCAACTGTATAGATACAGAAATACAGTGTAATTGAACTTTAAAGATATAGATATACAGTGTTGGTCAACTGTATAGATGCAGAAATACAGTGTTGGTCAACTGTATAGATACAGAAATACATTGTTATTGAACTTTATAGATATATATGTACAGTGTTGGTCAACTGTATAGATGCAGAAATACAGTGTTGGTCAACTGTATAGATACAGAAATACAGTGTTATTGAACTTTATAGATATAGATATACAGTGTTGGTGAACTGTACAGATACAGAAATACAGTGTTGTTGAACTTTATAGGTGTAGATGTACAGCATTAGTGAACTGTATAGATACAGAAATACAGTTTTGGCGATTTGTATAGATACAGATATAAAGTGTTAGTGAACTGTATAGATGCAGAAATACAGTTTTGGCGAAGTGTATAAATACAGATATACAGTGTTGGTGAACTGCATAGATGCAGAAATACAGTGTTATTGAACTGTATAGATACAGAAATGCAGTTTTGGCAAGCTGTATAAACACAGATATACAGTGTTAGTGAACTGTATAAATACAGAAATACAGTGTTATTGAACGTATACATACAGATCTATTGTTGGTGAACTGTATAGATACAGATCTACAGTGTTAGTGAACTGTATAGATACAGATATACAGTGTTAGTAAACTATATAAATACAGAAATACAGTGAACATATAGATACAGATCTAGTGTTGGTGAACTGTATAGGTATGTTTGTACAGTATTGGTGGATTTGAGATCAGTCTTCTCCTTTTGGTGGTGCAATGAAATTTTGTCAATGTTTATAGCTAACAGTATGTCATACAGTGCCAGAGCCCACATAAGCAAGACTTATCATGACATTAAACATGCTTGCCTAATTATGGCATTCTACATGAGGATGTTATGAGATTCCATATACAAGCTATATTATGGGATTTCATATTTAGGTCTTATTATGGAATATCATAAACAGAGCATGTTATAAAAAATATTATATAGGCCTTAAAATGGGATTTCATATAGAAGTCTTATTATGACATTTCATTTACAGGCATTATTATGGTATTTTACATAAAGCTATTATTATTCCACATAAAGACATTCCATATACATTCCATATATAATGTCCCATATATAGGCCTTATTATGGTATTAAATATTCAGGTCTTATTGTGGAATATCTTGAACAGAGCATGTTATGACAATCCAAAAACAGGCCTTATTATGGGATTTTTCTTAATCTATTGCAATGATACTGTAGAAGTTCTATGCAAATGAAATACACTATATTGCCAAAAGTATTCATTCACCCATCCAAATCATTGAATTCAGGTTTTCCATACACTTCCATGGCCAACACCTAGGCCTGCAGACTGCTTCTACAAACATTTGTGAAAGAATGGGCCGCCCTCAGGAGCTCAGTGAATTCCAGCCGTGATAGGATGCCACCTGTGCAAGTCCAGTCGTGAAATTTCCTCACTACTTAATATTCCAAGTCAAGTCAAGTCAAGTCAAGTCAAGAGGCCTTTATTGTCATTCCATCTATGTACAAGTACACAGTGGAGTGAAATTATGTTCCTCCAGGAACAACACGGTGCAACAAGGAACAAAAAGTAAAAAAAAAACGTGCAGACTGTCAGTGGTATTATAACAAAGTGGAAGCAAATAGGAACAACAACAACTCAGCTACGAAGTGGTCGGCCACGTAAAAAAATAACAGAGTGGGGTCAGCGGATGCTGAGGTGCATAGTGTGCAGACGTCGCCAACTTTCTACAGAATCATTTGCTAAAGACCTCCAAACTTCATGTGGACTTCAGATTAGCTCAAGAACAGTGTAGAGAGCTTCATGGAATGAGTTTCCATGGCCGAGCAGGTGCATCCAAGCTTTACATCACCAAGCACAATGCAAAGCGTTGAATGCAGTGGTGTAAAGCACCGCCACTGGACTCTAGAGCAGTGGATACATGTTTTCTGGAGTGATGAATCACACTTCTCCGTCTGGCAATCCGATGGAAGAGTCTGGGTTTGGCGATTACCAGAAGAACGGTACTTGTCTGATTGCAATGTCCCAAGTATTAAGTTTGGTGGAGGGGGGATTATGGTGTGGGGTGGATTTTCATGAGTTGGGCTCGGCCCCTTAGTTCCAGTGAAAGGAATTCTTAATGCTTCAGCAGACCAAAAGAAAATTTCATGCTCCCAACTTTGGGGGAAGTTGGGGAACAGCCCCTTCCTGTTCCAACATGACTGCACACCAGTGCACAAAGCATGGTCCATAAAGACATGGATGAGCAAACTTGACTGGCATGCACAGAGTCTTGACCTCAACACGATAGAACACCTTTGGGATGAATTAGAGTGGAGACTGCAAGCCAGGCCTTCTCATCCAGGATCAGTGTCTGATCTCACAAATGCGTTTCTTTAAGAATGGTCAAAAATTCCCATAAACACACTTCTACACCTTGTGGAAAGCCTTCCCAGAAGAGTTGAAGCTGTTATAGATGCAAAAGGTGGGCCATCATTTTGAACCCTATGGATTAAGAATGGGATGTCACTCAAGTTCATATGCGTGTGAGGGCAGACGAGTGAATATTTTTGGCAATATAGTGTATAATAGCATTCCATAAACAGACCACATTATGGGATTCCATATACAACCCCTATTTTACCATTTTATTATAATATGACATTTTATATGCAGACCATATTGTGGCATCTCCTATACAGGCTATGCTATGGCATTCCATATACAGGCTATATTATGGTATTCCACATTCAGGTCTTATTATGGAATAACAAACAGAGCATGTTATGACAATCCACTTACAGGCCTTAATATGGGATTTCTCATCATCTACCACAATGACACTGTAGATGTGCTATGCAAATGATGCCAAGGGTCAGCACAGACAGGCTGAGAGAAGAAAGACTCGGAGATTACGCCTGTTATTTTTTTTTCTCTTTTTTTTTCTTGCCCCACTTTGGCTTGCTGTCTAGCTACGCTAAACAAACAGCATCCTGGGGTTGATTTGAGCCGCTTGAACTTTTCCGTCTGCTGGAATCTGTTCAGAGTGGAGAAGTGTCCTGGTGACATTTCGCTGCTTGTCATTTTAAGTGCTTGGGGGGAGGTCAGCGGGTGCGTGGAGCTGCATGCACGCTTCTGAATCCAGATAGGGCCTGTCGTACTTAAAAAAAAGCAAGGGAAAGCAGATAAAAAAGAGAAAGAAGAGACTGATGGCAGGAACACTCCTCGTGGAGTAGGCTTCAGATGTTTTTAACTGAAGTGCAGCTGAGGAACACTCGAGAACACTTGGTTCAAAAGTGCTTGATCTCCACTTTGTTCAATAATGCTAGTTATCCATCTCCAGAGGATCTTCAGAATGTCTTTGTTTTTGCGGTACACAGTAAATCTGCAGCTTTCCCCTCCACGGAATCAGTTTAATCCCGCAAAACACAGCCAGGGCTCTCAGGAAGGTGAACACATAACTAGAAATCAGTTTGCACTTCAGAATTTAAGCCAGGTTGCAGCAATGCAATGTGTAGACAAACAAATCACCTCTAAAACGTGCTTCATGCTAACCCTGCATGGCATGAACACCTTAAAAATGCCTCTTGTTGAAGTATTTCTCACTTGTAGTTCATGGAAACTTTCATCCTACACCACGTTTGTGTTTGTAAGCAGAAGAGGAGATATTTTACTATGATTTGAACTTGATTGGAACTTATTGTTGCTCAAACCTGTCGGAAACTTAGAATGAAATCCGATCGTAGATGGAATTCATTGCAAAAATGTGTAATTAGTGTAAATACATTTAAATACAGCAAACAATCTAGACTTTACAATTTTAAACTCTGATATTTTACTGCTGTTTAAAGGGCAATTTTGAAAACTTTCTGCATAATTAAGATGTAAAGATAGTCATTCAGAGTGGCTTGGTGTGAAATGCTTTGGTCTAGAGAAACTTTGAGTCAGAATTGTTCACAGTGGTGGTGACAGGAACCAGATGTCCACCTCTAAGAGCTCCCTCACAGAGATTTATTACAGGAAATGGTTATGAATTCACTGCCTGATGTCTGAGACGCTGTTTCATGATAGTTTTGAGAGATTTTGGACTAAAACATGTTTTATAAATCCAGAAAATCTGGAAAAAATCCTATAAGGATTAATACATGTGGTAGTAAAAAGGGAAATTCCAAGAATTTCTCGACATTTTAGCATAAATAAATCAAATTAAACCCCATTCAGAGTGGCTTGGTGTGAAATGCTCTGTTCTATAGAAATTCACAGTCAGAATTGTTCACAGTGGTGGTGATAGGAACCAGACGTCCACCTCTAAAAGCTCCCTCACAGAAAGTTGTTTTATGTTAGTTCTTAGGTTTTGGTCAAAAGTAACCATTTTTTGAAAGCTATTCATGGTGGAGGGATACATGCAGGGTGTTATGAGGCAAAATAGTTTATTATTTTTATTTATTTTTTCAGATTTTCCACTATTTTCCCATCATCAGCATGATATATCAAACTCAGAAGACTCGTGTAGGTTCACTGGTGGTTTTGGATAGTAAATAAAATGTCTACATCTGTGTTGTAGTCATAGAGACCCCTGGTTCCTATCACCACCACTGTAAAGACATCTGAACCATTTCACACCAAACCATTCTGAGTTAATGTATACTACTCAATTTTCCAGATACTACCAGCATTATCATATTATGCTAATGCATGTAAATATTGCTGATTTTTTTACGTTTAGAAAGGCTGTAGTGACGGAGGAGTGAGTGATTGAGTGAGTGAGTGAGTGAGTGAGTGAGTGAGTGAGTGAGTGAGTGAGCGTGAGGTGTGACTTTGTGTTTGTGTTGGGCTCCCAGTGGGTTTGACTTGCTTTTGATCAGGCTGAGTCTGATAGGCTGGAGCTGATCTGAGTGAATATTCACTTTGATTTGATTCTATAGCTGCCCCCCATCTCACACAGCAGAAACCTGCACTCTCTCACTCTACACTGGCTCTATTCTCAGGCTGTTTCTGATACATATACTCTCAATGTATTTTACATGTCAAGAGAGTGAGCGGACCCTCTCAAGCAAATATAGTTCCATAACATGTAAAATCCCCAGTGGTCCCAGTGGTCATCTGGCAAGATATGCCCTGGACAGGTCGCCAGTCCACAGGGCAGACAGACAGACACATTAACTCACACACCTAGGGTCAATTTAGCGTGTCCAATTGGCCTGACTGCATGTCTTTGGACTGTGGGGGGAAGCCGACGCAGACAAAGGGAGAACATGCAAACTCCACACATAAAGGAACCTGGTCACCCAGCCAGGGAACTGAACCCAGGCCCTACTTGCTGCGAGGCGGCAGCGCTACCCACCACACCACCACATGTAAAATACATTGAGAGCATATGTATCAGAAACAGCCTGAGAATAGAGCCAGTTCTTTATTGAAAAAAATAAATACTTTAAAAAACAATCAAATATTCAGACCTTAGATATTTGCAAGGATTATTTTCTTATCTATTTAAACCTGAGGCTTTAATAGACATAGTACTTAGTCAAATATGTATATATGCAAAATCATGTATAAGGTTCTTTCTATTGGGCGGTATGTGGCTCAAAATCTGACCCCTAAATTTACACTCATGAAAATAATATTCACAATATTTTAAGATGTTTATATTTTTAAAAACTTAAGTTGATTAAGATTTTTCTTAAGGTTAAATAAAAAAAATATATTAAAATTATGTTGAACCACATTTTCATGTCATTACCGAAACACAAAGAGTTTTAGCATGTGGGTGGGGTCTTATTTTCACCACGCCCCTGCTTTTTAAAGCAGGAAGCGAGGCTGCATCCCTGTCCCTCATTGCCTCATGTTGAGCAGTAAATGTGTCCCAAAGTCTGAAAATCAGTGTAGAACATTAAGCACTGTCAATACTGAAACACATTTTCTGCAATTAAGTACAATTTTTATATTTTTAGTGAAAATATGATGATTTTATGTGTGAACAGCTGCTCAAAGCTGTGTTTGCTACTTATGTACTGTTTAGTGTTTTTTAGTTCAGCTCAAAATGAGTTAAACTTCTTACTTCCAACACATTTGGTAGTTTTAGTAATGCTGTGATTGTTTTGGTAGTGACAAAATGTAATGTGCATTCATTTGTTTTAATGAAATAACCATAATTAAGTATAGAGCAGGGATGCACCACTCCAGTCCTGGAGGACTGGTCTCCAGCACAGTTTGGTGATTTACCTGCTCCAACACACCTGATTACATGTTTCTGTTAATTACCAGGTTAATTGGGTATGTTTGAGCTGGGAAACCTCCAAACTATGCAGGACACCGGCCCTCCAGGACTGGAGTTGTGCATCCCTGGTATAGAGTCACTCGAAGCAAAAGGTTTTTAAGTCTGAGTTTAGTTCAACGTCCCAAATGTGTTGGTTAGCTCTGACTTTAAAGCAGTTCAATAGAATCATCCGTACACAGTACTGTGCAAAGGTCAGAGACCACATTCTTTTATTTAATATCAAGTCAAAACCATTAAGTGCAAGTAAAAAAGAAAACACGTTTAACCTGAAATTACACCTTCGAAACTGAACATAATATCTTTAAGGTGTTTCAGATCTGAGGCAGCTTGATTTTCTCCTCTCTCTCAAAGATGGAAGCTTTAAGTGCTGTCTATCTGATGGGGTCAGTTTTGGTGTCAGTCAGCTCTTCCAGGTGGTTGTTAGAAGTCACATTTTCTTTGTATCATTTTTTCAACCGTAGTTAATGTTTTTTTTCCACTTTTTTCACTTCTTTTCCTTTGACCTCTTTCCTCATGCAAGTGGATTATTTTATATCTAATCTTCCTACAAATATCTGAATAATTCATATTTACTTTATGGCTGTTTTTACCAGCAATTAAATAAATAAAGGGTGTTTGCACAGTACCTCTAAAATGTGGCCTGTTGTCACGATTGGCCCCTCCCAGTCCTGTCCATGTGTTCGTGTTTTGGTTTAAGTCCTGCCCCCTGTTTGGTTACTCCGCCCCTGATTGTTTTCACTTGACCCTCGTTATCCCTGTGTATTTAAGCCCTGTGTTTGGCTCTTGTGTTTGCCGGTCTTTGTTCGATGTATCGTTCTGTTTGTTGGCTTTGTTTGAATCTCTGTGTTGTTCATTGTATTCTGGTCTGTCATGTCTGAACCCTGTTTTCTCCATGTTGGCTCTTTGACCCTGGACAGTTTTGACTATGACCCTGGATTTGCCCGTAATAAATCTCGCTTATCTCAGCGTGTGCGTCCGCCTCCTCGCTCCCCCTTACACCTGTACTAAATTTATGCCACATTTTATATTTTTTCCTCAGTGTGTGGAACTCAAATAACTAGATATTGTGTGTTAAAATGTGCAGAAAAAGGCCAGATTTTTATTAGAAAATCAACAGTGTATCATAGCCGTCCAAGAAAACAAGCTGTCCTTTATGTTTAACAATGAATGGGATGATAGAAATGGATCAAATGTTCAATGACTTGAAAAACAACTTCAAAACACTTCTTTTTTCTTCTCCTTGTTTTTTTTTTTAGCAGTGACAATCTGATCTGTAATCTATAGTCAAATCTATCATGAAACTTTTGCATATGGCTACATAACTACATACACAGATTCCCAAAAAAATCAATGTATTATTGTTTGGCTCTCATCTATGACAGACTCATAGGATCATGGCTCATGGTAAGGATTTAAGGTCATCTGTACATTATCCTCAATATCCTACAGTGTATCTGCTCCTGCCTTTGATCTGCTCCCCCAGAAGACCCCTATCTGTCCCAGCAGTAAACTGCATCTGCAGCCAGACGACCTTGATAATGTTTTCCTCCTTAAAGAGGATTACCAGCCCGGGCTAAAGCTGCACATCTGAGCTGTGGATGAAGGTGTGAAGTGTGAATGATGATGATATTGGGAGGTGTTGTTCTGTCAGGGGAACGGTACAGCTTACAGGAACAACTTAGTGGTGAATTTGCTTAACAATAATTAATCATTGTAATTGCATTAGGCATTTGTAATGAATTGTATTAGCCTATGTAATTATTTGCGATTAATCACATCAGCCTGTGTAGTTAATCATGATTATTCACATCAGCCTGTGTAGTAAATCATGATTATTCACATCAGCCTGTGTAGTTAATCATGATTATTCACATCAGCCTGTGTAGTTAATCATGATTATTCACATCAACCTGTGTAGTTAATCATGATTATTCACATCAGCCTGTGTAGTAAATCATGATTATTCACATCAGCCTGTGTAGTAAATCATGATTATTCACATCAGCCTGTGTAGTTAATCATGATTATTCACATCAGCCTGTGTAGTAAATCATGATTATTCACATCAGCCTGTGTAGTTAATCATGATTATTCACATCAGCCTGTGTAGTAAATCATGATTATTCACATCAGCCTGTGTAGTTAATCATGATTATTCACATCAGCCTGTGTAGTTTGCATTTGTTCATAGTCTATGTAGTTCAATAGTCTATGTAGCCAATCATGTTTAATTTTACATATTGTGTAGTACCCAGAAATCAATAGGCCTTCTCTGAAGGCCCAGAAGGCCCTCATTGTTCCGCTGTAGAAATAATTGTTATCAAGAGAGTCACTAATGGCACGTTTAAAAGCTGCATTTGAGTGAGGGGGCTGCAGCTGTGGAGTCATAGCAAGGACTTCAGAGTGAAACTATGGTAAGTTTAAAGGGCCAAATGAGGAAAATAACATTTTAAAAAAAGAAAATTTCTTCTTACATCCTGATAACAATCAATAAATCAAATAGTCTAACAAAAAAGAAAAAAAATCATTATCTGTGGAGGTTACTGGATTGTAAAACTCTGAATGACCTACCTGCCTCTCTACCTACCTACTTCACAACATGTGCTCTGCACAGTGGAGGACGAAGGAAAAAGCACTAAAGTATTTGCCTTCAAATGTACTTACGTATCAAAAGTAAAAGTACTAATAGATTAATTATGACTTTAATGGCCTGTTATCATTTTTATAACAAGACTCACTTCATGAACTCATTTCAGGTGAAAGTCCTCCAGCGTCTCTTTTGGTAAACCAGTCTTTTAATAGAACGTCATTAATTAGTGACGCTGACGTCTATTAAAATGATCATAAGCACAAAACACTGAAGGTAAACAGTTTCCATCAGGGAGAACCGAGTGGCTCTGAAATCACTTTTTACACACAAGCAAAGTTTCAGTTTCAGATTTATTTACAACTTAGTTCCAAGTTTCAGTTTAATAAAAACTGGCTTTAAGCTCAGGATCACAGATGAGCTCCTTTACTATGTTGATCTGTAGGCGTCTGTTCATAAACATAAACCAGCCCAAACTAATTTACTATAAAGTGAAATGGTGTTTGTAGAAATTCAGAAAAAAGCCACGTCAGTCTCGACTGCATATGTGGACATATTTCTATATTGTGCTCTATTTACACAAAGTTAGGTTAGTTCATCATTTATGTTGAACAGACTCTCCCAAAGTTTTACGCTGCTGTGCTGACGTTGAACCGTGTGCTGCACTGGGTCGGTATGACCAACAGGTCAAAACAAGCTCTAAACAAAGTGACCACTGGGCCCTGATTGGTGCTCTGGCTTTGCGCTTCTTTCATTTTGACATGTTACGTTTTTATACACACAGAAACCAAAAGGAACGACGGACTTCTTAAAATGTAGTGGAGGAAAAGGTTGCCCAGAATGGAAAAACTTCAGTAAAGTACAAATACGTGAAAACACTACTTAAGTCCAGAAACAAAGTACATTTCCTTAATTACTGTCCACCACTAGCTCTGCATGTGTACTCATTTGTGTATGGAGTGCACATATACACAAATGCGCGCACACACACACACACACACACACACACACACACACACACACACACACACACACACACACACACACACACACACACACACTTCCAAGGTAACAAGCTAAGTTCACAAGAATGGCAGAGAAAGTTACACAGGTACCTACAACAGCTTGCTCTGCTAAAGAAAGAAAAGAAAAACAGAAATAGAAAAGGCTTTGAACAAAAAGAGGCTGGATAAAGCAAGCGTCAAACCAGAGTGAACATTGGCGTGACTTACAGTGAACTGTGGCGAAACTTGAAGGAGTTGAATTGATCTAGTTTGTTTTGTTTTGTTTGTTATCTGGTTTGTTGTGGGGGAATTTTCCTGAAGTATGTAGCCAACATAGCTAGCTACTTTTGTATCTACATCATGTATTGGTCCAATGCTAATGCTAGCACAAACAGCTTCTCATTCACCAGCTTCTTCCCTTAAATGGTGCAGGTGCCAGAATGCAACTGCTGCATCATTTAAGGTGGAATGGGAAAATCTGAACAAACAGCTAGAAAACAGGAGGCCAACTTCACACTTTTAGCTAAGCTGTGAGCTAGCTAGCTATGTTGATCTTGTATGTAATCTGAATGTTCTACGATGCCTGCACTGCAGTGTTGGGAACGTGTCGTTTGATGGCGTTTATCTTATGAATGGCTCCAATGCTCTCTAGCCAGGCTGTGTTTGTTCATGTGTTTTGGTGGGGTGGCTTTGAAAGAGGGCTGAAAGTAGAGGGTGGGATTTTTGGTATACACTTTCTGGTTTCTACCAAGTCACCCACTCCAGCTTCAGTAATGTATCTTTTTAGCGCATTATTAACACTGCAATTGACTCCACTACTTAAAAATGGTAGCATCACCTACAGGACTCTGTGCCCCCCCCCCCCCTTGTTTGAAATACTTCAAAGGACAAATGTCTGAGCCTTGGTGTCGGGGATGCTGGGAGGACACTGCGGCCGCTAACGTGATTTACGCTTTATCTCAGGGCACCTTGGCCAGCTCCACAGTGTCCTGTCCATTTCACACATCTACACATCCAGCAGCACTGACTACAGACCCATCCAAACAGACAGAGTTGTTACTCTGCAGTGAGATTTATATCTCAACACGCTTAAGTTAAGCATCGTGAAAGTGGTGCACAAAAAGGATGGCATCTGGAATCTACACTGCACAGCCACTTTATTAAAAACACCTCCCTTGTAGCTCCACCTTGTAGAGACTGCAGCTTATCTGTCAAAGTACTGTAATAGCACAGGTATTGGCAACATGCGGCTCTTTCGCGGCCCTGTTGTGGCGCCACAGCAGAATTATTTTTTAAATACATATTTAGATTGTTTTAATGAAGCTCTGCTGATGGTTTTAACAATAAAAGTTCTTAAATGCTGGAGTTAATGTATATTTACTAACCCTGAAGGCTGACACGCAGACTGCTGGTCACCATAACAATGCAGACAACGATCTCGCCTAGCTAGTAGCTAAGGAAAAGGCAAAGAGAAAGATTTAAGACAAACAATGATAATTTGGAGACGAATGGACTTATGTGAGTTTATATTCACTCCAGCTGGTTTCCTCATACGTTTAATCTACAATGAGAAACTGACAAACACTAAAAAGTCATGAAGCTGAAGTTCTCCCGTTCCACCTTAAGTGGTGCAGCAGTTACATTCTGGTGCTTCAGGCACCATTTAAGGTGGAACGGGACAATTTGGTCAAGAAGCTGGCGAATGAGAAGCGACTTCAGCCTCGTAAAAAGTCAAATGTTGAGAGACATTTTACAAGAAACAGTTCTACTTCTGCAGAAAAGTTTCCTGCCGGAGATGCGAGAAACACGGCTATAGATGAGATAAAACTAAAGCAGAGTCTATTAAGCCTGTGTTTTTGTTTATATTATTTTTTTAGTCTTTACTAGCACATCAGCACATACTAGAGACATATCTACAGCCAAGGTGATAAAACGGACATAAAATGTTGTGGCTAACAAGGTGGTTTGATTTTTGTTGCAAGTACAAAATGTCTCTTCTTAGCCATTGCGGTTCATCAGTGGTCAATTTCTGACCACTAAGCCACTCTTGACTGGACATTTTTAAGCAGCGGATCACTTTTAACTCAGGCGCTGTTGGAGAACTTTGTGATACTTTTAAAATGAGAAAATTATTAGGAGACTGAAACTATGAAAACAGCAGCTAAATCTGTATCATCCCCCGTGTGAGCAAAAGATATTCCCATTTCAATTCAGTTCCTGCTGGTTCAGTCTCTGAGCAGCTCAACTCATAACTGAGACTTATATTGCAATTTTAGAGTGATAGTTTAGTAGAGAATCAAATCTGTACAAATCTGACCTTTTATCGCAAATGCATTAAATCAGACATATTTGCTGCCTAAAATTTGCTTCTTTATGCCTCAACCCTGTGTTTTCGCTCCCAATCCAATTAAATGCAACCCAGTCTTAGTACTTACATGTTAAAGGAGAATTCCACCAATTTTTCAGACTTTCCGCATAATTAAATGGTTAAGATGTATACAAAGTCATTCAGAGTGGTTTGCTGTGAAATGCCGCCTTCTAGAGGAGCTTGCAGAGTTAGAGTTGTTCATAATGGAAGTGATAGGAACTAGACGTCCAGCTCTGAAAGGTTATTACATGAAATGGTTATGAATATACAGCCTGATGTCTGAAACAGTTTTATGATAGCTTTGAAAAGCTGTTGGCCTCAAATCCATGCCAGAAAGGTACACGGAGGGTGTAAGGCTACATAGTCCCCTAATAAAACGTATTTTTTCACATTTATCACTATTTTCCCATCATCAGTGTTCCATGTAAAACTCAGAAGACTCATGTAGGCTCACTGGTGGTTTTGGACAGTAAATAAAATGCCTATATTTGTGGTGTAGTTGTGGTGACCCCTGGTTCCTATCACCATCACTGTCAATACATCTAAGTCTGTATGTTTCTCTGTATTTTAAGAACTGAATTATGCAGAAATCTGAAAAGTTAACGAACGTTACTGTATATGTAGGCTAGGAATGTGTATGTGTGTGTCTCACTGTACCAGGTCCGGTGGCGTGGGAATTTGGGCTCCGTCAGGATCTCTTTGACAGACATGACGTCACCAGAGATGATGGGATAGAACTCGCAGAGTGAGGCCTCTTCATCACTGTGAAATGCACAAAAAAGGTCTGAGTAAATAAAGTGTGACGCAAATAGAGGAGCCCAAAAACATATTTTAGTTCACACGTAGAGCGCCGCAGACACAATACGCTTCAAAAGTGTCCAGATGTTAAAGGGATTGTCTGGAGGAAAATCATCTGATCCCAGATGCAACCAGTCGGCTGAGACATGCTGGCTGATAGGAGTTGGCCTATTTCATTTAGCACTGCGGCTACAAGTTGCTAACAAACACTAGAAGTCAATAGTCTCCCATTTTTTTCTGTAAATACGTCCTCAAGACTTCTCTCAAACCTCTTAAACTACATCCAGGCCTTCAATAAAGTGCACATAGTTGCTGCTGTGGTTCAGCTTTCAAACACCAGGGCTGGTATACGCAGAGCAGGACTGAGCTTGGATCAAATTCCTCCACATTTATATGCTCATTGTCACAGAAACTGATTCTAGATCAGTACTCTGACTCCTCAGGTGGTTTCTGAATAAAGACCTGTTGTCTAAAGTTGCTCCACACAGTTTTGTTCACTGTTTTAGTAAGTCATACTGTGCCCTAAACCACATTGACTATTCTGTATGAACTTAATGTAGACCTGCAAGTGGTTTGAGAGTGTTGAGAGAAGTTTTCGTGATGTATTTTTACAAAAATTATTTGGGCTAATTGGGTAACTATTGAATTAAAGTATTTGTTAGCTTTATAGCTCCAGTTATACACTAAAAAGGCTAAATTTGGACTCCAAGCATGGCTTTCCAAGTTTTGGCTGATCATTTACATCTGAGGTAAGTGTAAAATTGTTTAAGTTTGACTTTTTTTTACTGAATCATTCACTGAACAATAGAATGGGCATTCTGGAACAGCTGCACATGAGCCTAAGGTCACCATGCCCAATGCCAAGTGTGGGCTAGATGGGTATAAAGCTGCCCAGCATTGGGCTGTGGAGATGTGGGACAGCATTTTCTGGAGTGATGCAGCTCCACCCAGTACCGTCGTGAGAGTTGGAGTGATCCAGAACTGACCATCCAATATCAGAACCTGACCTCACTAATGCTCAATCAAATCCTCACAGCAATGCTTAACATCTACTGTAAAGCCTTCCCAGAAGAGTAGAGGCTGCTACTGCAGCAAAGAGGGATATGTGCCCTATTAAAGGAGTTTTGTAGACATATTCTATTTTTTTCCTGTGAGGCTTAATTGTGACTTTCTTACTGAATCATGACTTTCTTACTGAAGGTCCATCTGATGCTGGACCTTCACTTATTTTCTGTCTCTCAGACACAATAAATCAGCCCTAATGCTGTTTCTGTATGCAAACCCTGCACATAACCAGTGGAGGGCACTGTATCTTTAACCTGAAGTCTGACCGTTAAGGGTTTGGTTGGCCTGGAGCACCAGGATCTGGTGTTTCTTAAAGGTGGCTGCTGTGTAAAAGAGTGATGACTTTCATAATGAAATATGAAAGTGTGTGAAGCTGTTAGTGTATCTGAAAAAGCCGAGGCCACACAGACTGTTCCTGCTTCTGTAATTCATAAAGTAATTCATCTTCATACTGCTGTTGCTAAAGCTTCTGACACTGGAGCAGCACAAGGCTTCTGTCTGATTAAAGGAGAGAGTGAGAGTGAGAGAAAGAGAGAGAGAGAGAGAGAAAGGGAGAGGAAGAGCGTGCGTGAGAGAAAGAGAGAGCAAGTGTATGAGAGAGAGTGTGTGTGTGAGAGTGTGTGAGAGAGAAAGAATGAGAGAGAGTGTGAGAGAGAGAGAGACAGAAAGAGAGAGTGTGTGAGATAGAGAGAAAGAAAGAGGGAGAGGGAGAGTGTGCGTGAGAGAAAGAGAAAGAGTGTATGATAGAGAGAAGGAGAGTGTGTGTGAGAGTGTGTGAGAGAGAGAGTGTGTGTGAGAGGGAAACAGAGAGAAAGAGAGAGGATGACGAAGAGTGTGCATGAAAGAGAGAGAGAGTGTATGAGAGAGAGGGAGAGTGTGTGTGAGAGTGTGTGTGAGAGAGAGAGACAGTGAGAGAGAGAGTGTGTCAGAGGGAAACAGAGAAAGAGTGTGTGAGAGAGACAGAGAGAGAGTGTGTGAGAGAGAGAGACAGAGAGAGAGTGTGTGAGAGAGAGAGAGAGAGAGAGAGAGAGAGAGGGAAACAGAGAGAGGGGATAGATACAATGTTTTGACTGCAACTTTGATTCATAGTGATCTTTTGACATATTCTGTTAAAAAATTATTGCACTGTATTGATTTATATTGTATTGGTGTGTGTTTTATTGCACTGTACCGTACTGTATTGTAATGTACTGTGCTGTATTGTGTTGCACTGCACTGTGTTATTTTGTATTCTACTCCACTATACTGTTCTGTACCCTGCTGTACTGTATATTTAGATACTGTATTAAATTGTACTGTCCTGTATTATATTGTATTGCACTAATACGTATTGTATTTTATTGTATTGTACTGTACTGTAACATACTGTACCATACCTTATTGTATTGTACTACACTATACTGTACTGTACTGTATTTAATTTTATTGTAGTGAACTTGTATTATATTGCATTGTATTGTACAGTACTGCACTATATTGTACTGTATTACATTGTACTGTACTGTAATTGCACTGTATTGTACCAGACTGTACTGTACAAAATTGTATTGTGCTGTATCATACTGTATTGGAAGAACTATATTCTATTGCGGCAGCACGGCTCGTCTTCAATCTGCCCAAGTTCAGCCATGTCACCCCACTGCTGCGCTCCCTTCACTGGCTTCCTGTAGCTGCACGCATCAGATTTAAAACCCTAATGCTTGCCTACAAAGCCAAAAATGGACCAGCCCCTCCCTACACATTGATGGCAATGGTGAAATCTCAAACTGTACCATGAGCCCTTTGAGCTTTGAGTATAGCTCAGCTTGACCCGCCATCCTTCAAGGCGCATGGAAGACAAGCGTCGAGAATGTTCTCTGTACTGGCACCCAAGTGGTGGAATGAACTCCCAATTATATATTATATTTTATTGTATTGCACTGTGTATTGTAGTTTATTGTATTGTTGAATGGACTGTGTATTGTAGTTTACTGTATTGTTGAATGGACTGTGTATTGTAGTTTACTGTATTGTATTGCATTGAATGGAAAAGAGTTCTGTGTTCAACTCTGTTCCTTTTTTCTGGGTTTTTCTACGGTGACTTTGTTTCTAGCAGTATCTGAGCTCAGGACTAGCTTTCTCTATAACCTACTGGTAACTAGCAAAGATACTTTCTCTAGATAGACAAAGCACTTCTTGTAAGTCACTCTGGATTAGAGCGTCTACTAAATACTGTAAATGTATTGCACTGCAATGTACTGCACTGTACTGTCTTCTATTGCATTGTACTGTACTGCATAGTATTGTACTGTGTTGTACCACATAATGTATTGTACTGTACTGTATCATACTGTACAGTATTACTATACTGTATTGTATTATATGGTATTATATGACACTGTATTACTGCGCTGTACTGTGTTGGATGGTACTGTGCCATACTGTACTGTATTGAACTGTACTACACTTTACTATATTGCCATATTGTATTGAAATTCTAATATACTATACTGTATTACTATACTGTAATCTATTATACAGTATTATATGGTACTGGATTACTACACTGTATTGTACTGTATTGGATTTTTTTTATTACTTTGAACTCTACTGTATAATAGTAAAAGTTGATACCCTCATAGTACCAATTTCGCACAATAATGGCAAACAAACCAGCACTTCTCACTCAGTAATAACAGTGAACTGTGGTATCATCAGAGCGTGAGGTGATTTAGCGGCTTGGCACTGCGGTGCTCTGACAATGCAGAGTCTCATTCACACTTGAGCCCACGAAGGCCCTTCTAACACCCAGCAGATGCCAGGGAGGATCTGAAAGGGATCAGTGCTGCATGGTCTCATTGTCTCTATTTAAATATTTCTCACATACTTACAGGCCTAGTTCCCTTTTCTCCCTGAATTTCGTTAGTAAATCAGGAAGCTAAACAGTTTCCCAGCTACATAAAAAAGGGAAACAAGTCCAATTTGGCCTCAGGGAGGAGAATCTGGGAGCTTGAATGTCAGACTATGGGCTCCTGCTGATACGGTCTATTTCATTCAGCCCTGTAGTCTGCTGTATAACAAGATTCATAAACCACATGAGTGTCCCATTTAGTTTTCTGCTCAAAAACCTGCAGCCAACAGTGCATTTAAGTCTGCCTGAAAAGTGACTGACTGGTCTCTTGACCAATCGGATGTCAATTGATGTATCTATGCATTTTTCACTGCCGCTGTTGTAAGGCTGGACAAGCTTTACCCTGGTGGAAACAGATTAATCACTACATGTGTTGAGTTTCCAGTTTAAAATTCTGTTACCAAGCTGGACTGTGATCCTGATGCCAGTCGAAACTAGGCAGGTCAGAAAGGACAACACGTTTGCTGTGGTCTGCAGAAAACCTCGTATTTCCAAAATAATAACTTTACAGGAGAAGGAAAAACCCTATTCAAATTCATATTCAAAATGAGTGAATATTTGCAAAAAACAATAAAGTTTATCCGTTTGAACATTAAATATCTTGTCTTTGTAGTGTATTCAATTGAATATAGGTTGAAAAGGATTTGCAAATCATCGTATTCTGTTTTTATTTATGTTTTACACAACGTCCCAACTTCATTGGAATTGGGGTTGTACAAGATGGGCTGACAAGGTAGGAGTGTCTAATAGAGTGAGCAGTGAGTGGACACAGTGTTTAAAACTCCAGCAGCACTTCTGGAGCTCTGATAAATTATTGCATGACCTGTCATTTGCACTACATAGAAAACTGAAAGCCATTTGATATTTAGCCTCAGTAAGTGCTCTGATCCTCTGATAAAGCATATGTGGCTACACGTGACCATTACTAAAGGTCATTCTTCTTCATGCCTGTCAGACCACACCTTTCAACACTGCGCATCTCAGATTACACTCACAGATAGCGTAGCTCAGTGAGCAAACACACCTCACTTCAATTAATCATGTGTTTAACATACAGACTGACAAGTTAAGATCCTGAACTGATTCATTTATTCAGTTATTAATCTTAAAGTATGTTGTTTAGAATACAAAGTAAGTTATTAAAGAAACTACTATTAATTATTAGCTAAATACTATCAATTATTTAGTATGAATTGTTCAGCAACTACTATGAATTATTAGGTAAATACTGTCAATTATTCAGTATGAATTATTCAGCAACTACTATGAATATTAGGTAAATACTATCAATTATTCATTATGAATTATTCAGTAACTACTATTAATTATTAGGTAAATACTATCAATTATTCAGTATGAATTATTCAGTAACTACTATTAATTATTAGGTAAATACTATCAATTATTCAGTAACTACTATGAATGATTTAAAAACTATTAGAAATGATTCAGTATACATTCACTATACATTTTAGTAACTACTACAAACTATTCTTTAACTAAAATTCATTATTCAGAACAAACTATTTATGCATTATCTACTTACTGACTCATGCTGAATTCACTGAGCCAAACAAGGGCTCCTGAAAACAAGAGCTACTTGATTCAGGTTTAGTAGATTAGAGTTGGATATGATTCCTGTAGGGAATATATACACATCCAAGAGGATGGCTATTAAACCTGCAAAGCATGAATATGTCCTAATCCTGAGCCCACAGTGAATACAATTTGATGTCAGTGGTGTTACTCCTGGAATATTAAATGATTTTAAAATTGATCTAAAATAACAGCATGATGTGACAGTGTTAAACTGAACTGGTGGTACAGTATATTTAGAAAAACTCAGATTTCTGTCATTTTATTAGTGGTGTTACAGTCAGGGTGTTATGGTCAGTGGTGTTACAGTTCATGGTGTTGCAGTCAGTTATCCATCCATCCATCCATCCATCCATCCATCCATCCATCCATCCATCCATCCATCCATCCATCCATCTTCTAAGCTTCTCCCTCAGGGTCGCGGGGTGCAGTCAGTTATGTTACTGTTAATGGTGTTACATTCAGTCATGTTACAGTCAGTGGTACTGCTGTCAGTGGTGTTACAGTTAGTGGTGTTATGGTCAGTGGTGCTGCAGTCAGTGTCGTTATGGTCAGTGGTACTGCATTCAGTGGTGTTACAGGCAGAGGTGTTACAGTTAGTGGTGCTGTGGTCAGTGGTGATACGGCTAGTCGTGTTACAGTCAGTGGTACTGCAGTCGGTGGTGTTATAGTTCATGGTGTTACAGTCAGTGGTGCTGCAGTCAGTAGTATGACAATCAGTGGTATTGCAGTCAGTGGTGTTATGGTCAGTGGTGCTGCGGTTAGTGGTGTTATGGTCAGTGGTACTGCAGTCAGTGGCGTTATGGTCAGTGGCATTACAACTTTACTGATGTTGTTCAATATGCCAGATTATGTTTTACACTTGAATTACATCAACATTTGTACCTTCATTGCTACTGCAATGGAAGAAAGACCCAAAAGCTTTGAGGAAAAAAACATTTCATGTTTATGTTAAACAATGTTTTCATCCTTCCTTCTGGGGGGGATTACACACACACACACACACACACACACACACACACACACATGTACAAAGAGCTTTTTTAAAGCTTGTAATATAGTTATTGTAATCTATAATAATTAGCCTGCAAGCTTACTCTTCTTTGTGTATAAACACATCATGGGACACAATGAAAGGGGAAACACAGAACAACAGAGTCCAGTTACACTGAGACAGTTTCAGACAAAGACAGGTTTAGCCTGTAGTAACCAATCACTGTGTTATTAGTGAAGGTGTGGCGAGGCTCACGCTATCACATTATTAAAAACAGAGGAACAGGTGGGAAAGGAGAAGTTTACCTGCTGATCTCACCAACATAGAGAAGTCTAAGTGGGCAAAACAAAACGAAAAAGGGAAGTTATAGCTGTTTTTCCTTGTAATGTAAGCTTTTTAAAGCGAACGGTTTGACCAAAACACGTGGCCAGCTTGGTTTATTATTGTTGCCAACATCCACTTTTCATCTGATGCTTTAGTACAGAAGAAGCTTGATGATTGATGGCATACAGGGTGCTGTTTGCTTGGCACAATGGCAGCATTACCTGACTCTTTTTTTTAAAGTAAGGTGTATAATGTTCTCAGTCACACAACAAAACATGGATTAGCAGCAGCACGGAGACCCACAGAGGCCTGCAGGGCCTGCGTCCAGTTTCATAAACATCTACAGAGTAATTAAGAAAAGGCTTAGAGAAAAATGGCAAGTGAGTTTCACAAAAACTTAACAGTTTAACCTGTGCTTTTACAAACCACTTAAAAAACGCTTGTGATGTTTTACATACCAAAACCAGTCAAGTCTGTGTTGCTGTGTCTTTTGAGACATTTGGCTGCTGCTCATCAGGGATGATGGGACAGTTACCAGTTATGATGAGATACCACAGTGTAAAGTCCAATGATAATTACATAATTTCAAATTTTAATAATACTGATAATCATTTATGACCAGCATTGTTAAAAAAAATGTAGATACAGTCACACTGAAAAACACACTCTAGTTTTGTGTATGCGTGTGTGTATGTGTGTGTGTGGAGGGCATGTGTCTTTGTGTGTACATTTGTACGTGTCTGTGTGTATGTGTGTGTCTGTGTGTGTGTGCATGTGTATGTGTCTGTGTGTATGTGTGTGTCTGTGTGTATGTGTGTGTCTGTGTGTGTGTGTCTGTGTGTATGTATGTGTCTGTGTGTGTGTGTGTGTGTGTGTGTGTGTATGTATGTGTCTGTGTGTGTGTGTGTGTATGTGTGTGTATGTGTGTATGTATGTGTCTGTGTGTGTGTGTGTGTGTGTATGTGTGTGTATGTGTGTATGTATGTGTCTGTGTGTGTGTGTTTGTGTGTATGTATGTGTCTGTGTGTTTGTGTGTATGTGTGTGTGTGTGTATGTGTGTGTGTGTGTATGTGTGTGTATGTATGTGTGTGTGTGTGTGTGTGTGTGTGTAATCTGTTTGAGCTGCTAAATCCAGTCTTTTATGTGAATTGAGGGTTTGGAAGGGTGTTACAGGGCTATCCACTCATGCAGGGTTAACCCAATAAAAACACAGTATGACTCTCCTGTTTCTCTGGTGACTCAGGGTATAAATATACATTGTTTGTGTATGTGTGTGTATGTGTGTACTGTTATAAATATGCTCTCTAACACAGGTGCCCCTGGGTAAATGTTTCACAACTCAGAACTCTAATTGCACCATGTCCTTGGTGTAACTTTGGTGTAACCTTGTTGGAACTGTGAAGCCAAGGTTTAAGTGTGATGCATTGTGTGGTAATTGTGGTATAGCTATGATATTAACATGGTTTAACTGTGTAAAGTGACATAACTGTATTGTAGCCAGGGTATTACAATAACGGTGTGATTGTGGTGTAATGTGATATAACTTTGGAGTAGCTATGGTATAACAGTGGTGTAACTGTAGTGTAAACATTATGCCACTGTGCAGTATACATGGAGTAATTATGTTGTAGACATGCTATAACAATGATGTAGCTGTGGCCTAAACATTGTGTATCTGTAAGCATTATGTAACTGTGTTGTAGCCATGCTGTAACAATGATGTAGCAGCAGCTGTAATTGTAAACTGTAATGTAGATAATGTGTAACTGTGGTGTAACCACAGTGTAACTCTGGTGTAAATATGGTGTAACTTTATTTTGAACATGGTGTAACTGTGGTGTAATTGTGATGTAGCCATTGTAACATCAATGGTGTAACTGGAGTGTAAACATGGTGTAACTGGAGTAAATATGGTGTAACTATGCTGTAGTAGCCATTCTATAACAGTGATGTAGCTGTAGCTTAAACATTGTGTAATTGTAATGCAAGCATTATGTAACTGTGGTGTAACCATGGTGTAACTCCGATATAAGTAGGGTGTAACTTTGATTTGAACATGGTGTAACTGTAGTGTAATTTTGATATAACTGTGGTGTAGTCATGGTATAGCAATTGTGTAACTGTAGTGATGATGTAGCTGTAGCCTAAACATTGTGTAACTGTAATGTAAACATTGCGTAACTGTAATGGAAACATTGTGTAACTGTGGTGTAAATATGCTGTAACTTTGATTTGAACATGGTGTAACTGTGGAGTAAACAAGTTGTAATTGCGTTGTAGCCATGTTGTAACAATAATGTAGATGTATCCTAAACATTGTGTAACTGTAATGTAAACATTGTGTAACTGTAATGGAAACATTGTGTAACTTTAATGGAAACATTGTGCAACTGTAATTGCACGTGAATGCATTTGTGTGAGTTCGTGTCCACACCTGGATTTGAACTTCTTCTTCTTGATTTGAGAGGACAGGGCCATGCTGTGAGACAGCTGCTCCTCCTGCTCCTCCTGGCAACGGTATGTTACTATTTTGGTTGGCATGGCAAACCTCTGACCAACACCTGTGGCAGAACAGAGCAGCACAGCTGTCAGAAGGACAGACAGATGAGAGAGAGAGAGAGAGAGAGAGAGAGAGAGAGAGTATGTACTGTGATTTAATCAGTATCTAATATCTAACTAATGTAGAAAGGCTGTAATTATGACAGAAAGCAAAGTGGCTCCACACACAGAAACATGACTTAATGGTTTAAAGTAATATGTAAATGTAACGGATCTCTTCTTGCACCTTTTAAATATTAAATCTTCTATTTGATTATCCTTTAATATTCCACTCGCTGTAATCTGAGCTTTAGTAGAACACATTGAACATTATTTGTCAGGGCAATAAAACATAAATCAGAACAGAATAGAATAGAACTGAGACACACAGTGCTGTAATGCTGGACTGTAATACAGTGGACACAGGGGTGGCCATAGTGTGCAATACAGCTCTGCTGTGAGAGAGAGAAAAGATGACCTCACTGATATAAAGTGAAGAGTTTAATTGTACTATTACTGGAGCAAATGTCAGAATGGTTAATATAGCACTGGACCGCAGAGCACCTGGTGGAGAATATGAGCCTTATTACAGTAATACTGCTCTATAACCTCCACACCACAGAGAGAGAAAGAGAGAGAGAGACAGAAAGAGAGAGATAAAGAGAGAGAGTAGAGAAGAGAGAGAGAGAAGAGAGAGAAAGAGAGAGAGAGTAGAGAACAGAGAGAGAAGAGAGAGAAAGAGAGAGAGAGAGCAAGAGAGAAAAAGAGAGTATGAGAGAGACAGAGAAAGAGAGAGTGAGCGAGACAGAGAGTGAGAGAGACAGCGAGAGAGACAGAGAGAGAAAGAGGCAAAGAGAGAGAGAGAGACATAGAAATAGAGTGTGGGGGGGTTAAGAAGGCAGAAAGCCCTGTAACTGTGTCCTTAGTGGCCGGTTGACTGAGTAATAATTTGTGTTTTGGGGTCTGCATTGCTGCCGCTGCACTTTCCTCCTCATTAATCACTCACAGCAGATCCGGGACACTCGTGAAGAATTACAGACGACTCACCGTAACCTCCTGTGTTACCATCACAAACAGAGCAGGTTTTACCCTCAGCCTCTCTGTAGATCATAACTGAGCACCAAACTGCCCCCTCTAATATAAACAGTGCGTGGGACTATTAGGTGTGTGTGGGGGGGGGTGGGGGGTGGGGGGGGGGTGGGGTGCTACTTTCTGTACAAAAAGAAAAACAAGAAAAAAGAAAAAAAAAGAGCAACACAGCGTGTTAAGACTGATCTGCCATTAAAATGGATCTGTCCGAGGAGCTCGAGGAAAATAAAGGAATTGACGGCCTAACACACACACACAGACACACACACACAGACACACACCCACCCACCCTCACACCAGGAGTAAAATAAATACATTTTTAGGGAGGCTGTGGGTGGGGGATGGGGGGATGGGAGTGAATTGTGAAAAATAATTCTATAATCTTGATGAGTTTTTCATCATTTTGAGAAATAAATGAGCAGCAATGCCTCCATACAGAAGAGTGAAGAGTGTAGCTCCCTGAATCACAGCAGAGCCAACCCCCTGAACTGCTGATGCTGCTCAGACAGGAGCCAATTATAATATAGAAATATATTTCAAAGGACATTAATAGCAAAATTGGCAAGTTTTACTATGTTTGGTATGCTTGCTTTCAGATGGAGGAGTACAGCATCTGAAAAAAATGTACAAATGGATAAAACTCGCTCGTCCATGTCTTTATGGACCTTGCTTTGTGCACTGGTGTGCAGTCATGTTGGAACAGGAAGGGGCCATTCCCAAACTGTTCCCACAAAGTTGGAAGCATGAAATTGTCCAAAATCTCTTGGTGCTGAAGCATTAAGAGTTCCTTTCACTGGAACTCAGGGGCCGAGATCAACTCCTGAAAAACAACCCCACACCATAATCCCCCTTCCACCAAACTTTATGCTTAGCACAATGCAGTCAGACAAGCGCTGTTCTCCTGGCAATCATCAAACCCAGACTCATCCATCGGATTGCCAGATGGAGAAGTGTGATCATCACTCCAGAGAACACATCTCCACTGCTCTAGAGCCCAGTGACGGTGCCTCACACCAGTGTATTCGATGCTTTGCATTGCGCTTGGTGATGCAAGGCTTGGATGCAGCTGCTCGGCCATGGAAACCCATTCCATGAAGCTCTCTACGCTGTTCTTGAGCTAATCTGAAGGCCACTTGAAGTTTGGAGGTCTGTAGTGATTGACTCTGCAGAAAGTCTCGGCCTCTGTGCACTATGCACCTCAGCGTCCGCTCATTTTACATGGCCTACCACTTTGTGGCTGAGTTGCTGTCGTTCCCAATTTTGGACACTTTTGGAAATATAGCGTAGATAGACAAAGCAACAGGCTACATAGATTAAATAGACAGACAGAGAGACAAAGCTAATTAGCTAGCTGGAACCAAGACAATAAGACAATTAGCAAGTTAACTACATAGACAGACAGACAGACAGACAGACAGACATATCAATTAGCTACAATGACTAAACAGACAGACAGATAGAAAAAAACATTAGCTAGCTAGCTTCATAGATAGACAAATAAGATAATTAGCTACACAGACTAAATAAATAGAGAGATAGACAGGTTGACAAGACCATTAGCTAGCTAGCTAGATATAGAGACACGCTAACAACATATAATTTAACTCGAGGTGATCATTAATGATTTCTTTTTTTGCAAATGTATATTTTACACCTAATGAACTGAATAACATTATGTTCAACAAGAGAAATGCTAATGCTAAACGCTAACAACACCAGGGGCTGGATTCTCCAAAGCTTCCGCTAGAAAACCAGAACTGTCTCCCTAGCAGGCTGAAGGTTGCCTGCTTCATTTCCTTCAATTCCCAGCTTCACATAAATGACATAAGATGTACGTTTAATTTAAATGAACTTTTGTTTCTGTTCATTCAGGTTAATCTCCTCAGTGTCAGAGCAGCAAACCCGGAATAACCAAACCAAACATGCACACAGTGTAGCATATGCACTAGAAGTGAAGGTTCAGGAAACAGCCAACAGGAAAAAATCTGTCTATTTGAACAATTTCAGTGGTGTGGTCAAATTCCATGCATCTGTTGATTTTCCAAGTGTGAATAAATTAACACATCCTCAACAGAGACACACTACTGCACATTTGAACGCGCTATTACAGTTCATATGCTGAATTTAATGAAGTAAGACATAAAATGCAGCCTGTGCAAAAGTTATATTTTGCTTTTTCAATATGTTAAACTCAACAGCGAAACACTGTTAGAAATGAAGGTTCTGTGCAAGTACATTTTTCATTTATCGAGGCACAAACAATGTAAATGTTCCCTTAAGGGTACAGCAGTGGTTCTGAGGTCCAGTTTTGAACCCTTTTTTGTATTTGTACCTTTTTATAACTGAATGTTTTAAAACAGAACAATAAAATAAAAAGCCTGGAGACGAGATGGTGGTTGTGGAGTCAGTACATCTTAGAAAATATCACTTCAGTGGCTTATGGTAGCCTTGAGGGTCCCACTCCTGTGCTAATTGGGGTACTGTTCTAGTGACAGTTTAGTGCCTTTATTTCTGATAAAGACGACTTTTGCATACAATGTACAATTTTACAGGTTTACCTCTTCTACAGTCTAGGTCTACAGTTGTGTGGAATTTGTAAGAATACAATTGAGAAAAGTAATGAAAGAAACTGTGTTTGTGTTTGGGTTCTGGAAAGTTAGTGACGTCAAGCCTGCTCAACTCAAAGACAGCAGCTACACACTTCCCCTGCAGCAGGGAGAGAAAGAAGAAGTTAAAAAGCCACTCACGTTCGTCTTCGAGGATGAGCTGATTCACAGGATTAGATCCACAATGGCTCTCTCTCTCTCTCTCTCTCTCTCTCTCTCTCTCTCTTACTATTAATCTATGACTCTCTAGCTCACTCTTTCTCAGTGACCTTACCCTGTATCTCTCTCTCTCTGTCTCTCTCTCTCTTTCTCTCTCTCTCTCTCTATCAACTCCACCAAATCTCTGAGCCTGCTTCTCCCTCCCTGTACCACTGTGAGCGGTGGGGGGGTGAGAGTGACCCCTGGACACACAGCGTCCTTCAGGGACAATGCAGTCCATGAACAAAGCACACGCCTCCTCAAGGTGGTAAATATAGACCAGCAGTAAGGCCCTGAAACCTCCACCCCCCCCCACACACACATACCGTGATCAATTCAGACCATCCAAATAGTGGACAGACTGCCAATGATGACCCATTGGGTCAGTACAGTGAAGGCCAGTGGAACAGTAGGCCCGGTGGGAACTGGCAGGTTTAAGGGGAACAATATAGCTGGATCAGTCAGACATTCAGTACAGCTGAATTCGGGATTACAAAGACAGTGTGCTAACCAGGAGGCTAAAAAATCCACCGATGTGTCTTTTCATTATTATGCAAAACGCCATGTATTCAAAGAAGACTTTGAAACAGTGTTTGAATTACTTTTATTGGTGTCCATTATATATAATAAATTATGCACTCGATGCTACAGCCATCTGTAGCCAGGAGTCCAAGAGGGCAGAATTGGCCTTGCTCTCTCTGGGTGGGTAGAATGGCCCACCCCCCTCCCCCATCACTCAACGTGATGCTAATCAGTGCAGGCGTCTGTTAGCTGATGTAACTGATCTGGCTGCCCAATGACGTTGCATGAGCGGCAGTTCAAAAAGATGCAGTGGCTGGTTTCACAGGTCTTGGAGGAAGCCTTTGCTAACCTTCACCCTCGTAGCATTGGTAGCATCGTGTGACTGGGGGAGTCCTAACTAGTGGGTGGAACTGGAAAGTACTAAATTGGGGAGGATATTGGATAAAAGTAATAAAATAAAAAAGTAAATTAAAAAAGTACACACTCTTTTTGAAACTTGATTTGGAGCCATTTTATTTACATAGGCAAATATGGCACTTCTTGTTTTCCCCAAATTGCTCTCCGTTTTAGTCATGGCCAGTTAGTTCTCCTCCTATTACACTACCAAGCTAGGAGGGTGAAG
Source organism: Pygocentrus nattereri (assembly GCF_015220715.1). Classification (NCBI taxonomy): domain Eukaryota; kingdom Metazoa; phylum Chordata; class Actinopteri; order Characiformes; family Serrasalmidae; genus Pygocentrus; species Pygocentrus nattereri. Next base: position 8,933,021 of record NC_051234.1, on the reverse strand, counting down.
GCTAGCACATGCTACCTCTGAGATGTGCGAAGCTCGTTTGCTAATTTGACATCATGAGACAGCTCAATACACCTGGAGGAGAATGGTAACTGCTAATTCTGTTATCGGCTAACAGATGGCTAACATCACAATGGGGCAGTGATGAGGGGAAGGAGGGCCATCCTACCAACACAGAGAGAGAGGACAGTTATAATTTTTGTGTTAATCAATTTCTCTCTCTCTCTCTCTCGCTTCCCCTCCCTGTATTTGAGGCCCTGAGCGACATCTGAGTGAGTTGCCACATGTGAGCCACCAGAACTGTTATAGAGCCACCAGAGCTCCTTCTCTGTTGGCTGATCTGCACTGTTTTGACCACCATGGAGTTTCATGCTGTACAAAGCTGTGCAAACCTCACCCTCATGAACTGACCCTCCTGCAGCTGCATAAACTCAAACTATCTAATTGACCATTGCTCCGGCCTGTTTTTCCCTGTTTTGTATTCTAATATATTTATACTAATGCTGTTTCTTATCCTGTGTGACCTTTATGACAAAACCTGCTTTAAAAAGTGCTATATAAATAAACTTTGACTTGAATTATAATATGTTGGACTGTGGCATCACCAAGATTAAACTCACAATCTTGTGACAATGGGTAGGGTGCCCAAACTTTTTGTTTTGGGGGCTAAAATCAATGTTTGAGGTGGACTATGTGCCAATAGAGAAGGTGGGTTTCATAAAGAGTTTTAAATAGTATTTTATAGCATTAGTCCATACTTAAAGAATTAAAAGAATTAAAAAATAAAATTTTAAGAGGAAAAAAAAGAATATAATACCCATATATAGTATAAAAGTATGTTCTTGCTAGGGGTGAGTGGATGGCATTAGGGTAGCTTTCTGGTGGGCCAAATTAAAAACCCTCATGGGCAAACTTTGGGCCACTCTGGCTTAGATGGTTGAGCTACTTGGGACCCCCTTTTAGTGCTTTTTTTAAATAAAAGAACATCAAACAGTCTATATCAGCCATATTTGGGAACAAAATCTGTGTATATTTGATTTTTCATTGAACTGTCGCTTTAAACACCCGTGTTTAAATCTCTTCTTTCTCTGTCTCTACAAAATTACAGCACCAAACTCCAAAGTCCACACGCATTCCATCAAACTCAGCTCGCGGTTGGATGCTGCTCTCCCAGCGCTTCACACTGAACACCTGATTAATCTCTCTGTTGGACTCTAGCATCGCTCCATTCTCACAGTCCTGTTCTCTGGCCATCTCCATTTATAGAGGGTGTTAATCATTTGTTGGCTTGGTAATGGAGCTGGGGCTCCACACTGTCTCATTAAGCTCAGAGGCTCAGAGATTTGGGTACGGAAGCAGCAGTAGGCCAGTCAAGGCTGAGTCTACCGGCTATGTATATGAGTTATATGCGTTTACCATCCACACCTGCCTCTGAAATATCAAAGTAAACAATGCAGAGAGGAGGTGCCAGGCCATTCTCGTTCTCATATATCATTTGCCACATTCAGACTAAGAATAACTCAGCTGCTATTGCTGCCTTTATAGGCTCCTGCTGTCACTGTGTAACAATAGACCGAGTTCTCCAACAATACAGCCAGCCACACAGTGGAGAAACATAACCAGTTCTAGATTATTAGCAGATTAGAATCCTTATATGCACTGTACAAGCAGAAATATATCAGAATTGCACTTTTAATAGCTGAAAATAAAGGAGAATAACAATAATTCATCAAAAATTCCACATAGTGCAGCCATTGCGCAACAAACAAGGTCATTTAGAGTTGTTTAATGTGAAATGCTCCATTCTTTAGGGTCACACAATGTCTACAACCCCAAATTTCGGCATCTTACTAACTGTCTAAAATGAGCAATGAACCTACACGTCTGCTAATTAGCTTTACAATGCTTACCACCTCTCCATATTTGGTAGTTTTAATGTATACATGATCAAAGTATGTCCTGTCTATAACTTTTCAGTGCTCAATAAGTGTACAATGTATTTCACCCAAATTACCATTTTTTCATGCAAACCGGGGGTCCTTATCTTAGGTCACACCTATATAAGCACCAATCCTCACTAATCATAAGGCAGATGTAAGTGGCTTGCCCACACAGCGTTAAAGCCTTGGCTTTACTACAGGATTTTTAAAGACTTAACGGATTCTAAAAGACTGAGCATCTCACACTATATGACTAGTTTTTGTTTTTTTGGGTGACTGAAATTTTGGGGATTAACGATTAAGGATCGCGCACTACTCAACTTTTAAGATGTTGCTGAAGTAAATGGAGCTCACACAAACTTGTGAATTCTCGCAAACTCTCGCAAACTCTCGCAAACTCTTGTTACTAGGCGACGCAAATAAGCAAATGTGAAGCATCTCACTGCTGTTTCCTCTAGAGTTTTCACTAATACAATAAAAAAGCCTTAGGTAAATATGTTTAATTGAGGCTCATGGATTTAAAAATGTGTTTCATATTTTTAGTTTTTAATATACATAAACTCAGCTCATCAAAAAGCTTTGCTCCACATATGAGAGACTTTTCCCCATTTTTCATTGTTTACTTGTATTTTTATCTTTCACAGTCTCAGTTTTCTTTGGCTGCTGCGGGAATCCATTTAAATCGAGCTGTTGATCAGTTTACACTAGATTTCACTCAGAGTCAGGTCAAAAAAATCAAACATGTCTGATAAACTCCAAAGCCATGATCAGGAGGAAAGAAATCTGAGTCTGCACCCCTCACATATGACTCAACTCTCTCTCCAACTGTCGACTCAGACACAGCCAGGGGCTAAAACAGTGGTAAAAGTTGTGTAGTGTAACCCCAACTTAGCAGAACTGAGTTTCTAATTGATCATTTTGCGTTCAAGGTGGACAAACATGCAGAGAGAAAGCTAACCACCAAGCGAAAACTAACAAAGCAAGCATAACTCAGCTATCAATCTGGCTCATCTCTATGCCGTTCGCCTGTCCGTCTATTTATTTGTTCAATTTATTTGCTAGCATTCGCTGGATGCCCAATCAGTAAAAAACATTCTTTAATGTAAATTCATATAAAATCCCGCTCTCTTGTGTTTAGTTCTGTTTCAGTGGTAGAGCAGGCTGGGAGTGTTGGACTGAAAGCTTCCAATCACACAAGCTCATCAGAAGTTCTGATAGGTCTGATTAGTAATCTGTGTTTTATTATATTTGTGTGTTTATTTTTTTTGCCCAGTAAAACAAACTTTTTTATATTTCTTGAGACTTATATAAAATATATGTAGGCCAAAATCTTCTCTGAAAACTATTTTAAATAAAGTCTCAGGCATCGTGTATTCAAACCATTTCATGTAATGTCGTTCTGTTAGGGAGATTTTAGAGGTGGATGTCTGGTTTCTATCACCACCACCGTGAACAATTCTGACTCCATAAGTTTCTCTAGAACTCATTTCACACCAAACCACTCTGAATGACTCTGTTTACATCTTCACTATAGAATTACACAGAAATAAAAAAATGTAGAACGTAAACTCAGTGACCATCTACATCATTAAAATGCAAAAAGCTAAATTTATATTTGTGCAAGATTGCATCCCGACTAATCATCCACCCCTCCAGCTGTTTGGGGAGAGATTGTGCAAGCGAGGACGGGACAGCAGTGTACAGATTTATGCACTCTAATTACAGCAGGGCAACAGGTAATTGCATCTGCTGGCCATTTCTGCTTCAAATGTGTCTGAGACAGGGAAGGCCCAGCTAGCAGAACACAGAAGGGCTCATGTGGATATGGCTGATTGATCAGTGGTCTTTCATGTGTTGTTATACTGCTAGCAAAGATGTCCACTTGAGCTGAGTGGATATGAGAATATCAGAGTGAGGATCTAGGAATCAGATCCTCTTCTTCTTTCAAAGGACAGAGGCAGATTCTAGCTAATGCTAACACTAAAGCTAGCTGCTTTAGCATCCAACAGTTGCTCTCACACTCTAAAGGCCACCACAGACCAGGAAACCATCGGTATTAATTGAGGTGCACAGTTCATGCTTGGCGACTCAATTTCATAACGCCATTTAGCATTATGCCACTACTACATTAAATAAAAGCCATATTGAGACTGTAGCAAGCCATAGTAAGTGTCAGGTAGCTTGAAATTTACACAGAAAAAGGCAGACAGTCTTATAGATTAACAGACAAATGTTAATGGTCTGTTACCTCAGCTAATTCTTTCTATATGCTTTACTTAAATAATGGTGATACTGTGATTACAAAGGTGGTTCACCCAGGGCAAGGCTCTGCCTTTGCACTTCGATTGTGCTGACCCCAAATGCAGGAGTCTCAACTGCATCATTTCTGGTAGTGGGGGACTTCGTTCTGACAAGGGGGCTGTTGTGGGCTGGAGGTTGGAGAACCAGCCTTGTGTCTAGAAGGATGCCGGTTTGAACCTCTGAGCTGACAGTATGTGACTGAGGTGCCCTTGAGCAAGACACCTAACCCCCAACTGCTCCCCAGGCGCTGCGGATCGGGCTGCCCACCGCTCTAGGCGAGTCTGCTCACTGTGCCCTAGTGTGTGTCTTCACTAGTGTGTATGTGGTGTTACACTTTCCCTGTTGTGGGACTAATAAGGGTCTCTTAATCTTAATGTTGCCGTACTAGACTTTTTTTACTACCCTTCTTTCAACTTGAAATCAGTGAGATTGTAAGAGGTAGTGAACTTATACCAAATGTGATGTTGAAAGTTTAATTTCGTTCAATTTATATAAGTAGAGTGTAAAAACGAACATTTATCAGCGCTCATTACATTCTATGTATTATAGTAGCACTTTGTACTATTTATGCTATGTGATGCTGTGTCTGGTTATACCAAAATCATACTAAGAAATCACTACATGATTTGCAATGTTGTTAATATTCTGAAGGTCAAATAAATTATAAGTAAGAATGTTTAATCCTGAGGAATATACATAATATTTCTACAAAAAAATGGAAAACTGGGCTTGGAAAATGTAGGGCCAGCTGTCTCCAGCTACTGTGAGGTGTAGCTCAAGGCGAGTGCATTAGCTCATGGCTATCACATTAGCTTGTGGCTAATACATTAGCTTATTAATAACACATTAGCTCATGGTTAATGCATTAGCTTGTGGCTAACACATTAGTTCATGACTAAGACATTAGCTTGAGGCTCTAAGGTTTGGAAACAGCCCTATGTAACTGTGGTGCTACTCTCAAGAGTACGTCTTCAGTACTTTTAGATAGACATCATAGTCTTCCTTTTTTTTTGCATATATTCTGTTTTAACCCCAGCCCTTGTTCAAATCTTCTACTTAAAAAATAAGTAATAAGTAAGAAAAGGTACAAATATGTCCGTTTTAAATGCATTCTTGTTAAAAAAATGTCTAAATGACCTAATGATTCTTGCAGAGGTCTCCTTAAAGCTACACAATGTATGTATTGTGTATGTGTAATTGCATGCTATGTATGAGAAATACATGTTATGTGGGCTGTGCTTCAGTCCCCTTCCCCGAATGGATGAATCAGATACCTGTGAGAGAATTCAAAGAGAACTTCGTGAAGTTGCGTCTTCTGAGGATATGAGTGAATTATCTAATATTGTGATCATATCTTCATGAGTATAATGTTGAGTTTGAGATCATTTGAGGCCTAAACATCGAGCGGGACCTTCTCTTTGAATTTGTGTGTGTAATGTTAATGTTTAAAGACATTCAATGTAGTGTGACAAACTTCTGACGCGATGCCTCTGACTTTTAAGTGGTTATTTCAGGATTTACAGGGTGACTCGCAACAGCGCTCGCTCACCATTTTTATTCTCCTCACTTCTTTCAGTTAACAGAAAAGCTTACATTTTGCAGATTTAGTATGTCATATTTAAGTACAGTGTACCGCTCAAATATCTAATGGGACATAAAGCCCTGGGATTATGAATACGTTCTCATATTTAGTCTGAAATGTCAGCAAACAGGACATGCTAAGAAATAAAGCAGAATGAAAAGAAACCATGCAGAGATGGGAATCATTCATAGTTCATCATTCATATCATTATGAAAACAATAGCGGCCTAAGAATAGGATTAGTGGATTTATCCGTACAGATGCATGAATACATTTGGATATAAATTACCCTGTTTCAACGAGACTAATCAGATTTTGTACATTGGCACAGAATTCATATTTATCAATGCCATAGACGTCAGTAGCCCAGGCCTCCGTGTATTGTTATCCTCCCAAAAAAATGTGGGTCAGCCATGTGGAAGACAATGCTGACTCACATGGAAACAAAAACGACTCCACTTGCCTTCCCATCGCTATATGACATCAGAAACTTCATTAGTGGAAAGCAGATCATAGATTTCAAAGCGACTGAGTCATTCGTCTTATCGGGCAGGACGGGACGCAGAGAGAGAAAGAGAGTGAAATGATGAAGGGCTGCATGAGATGCAGGAATTGATCCCTTCCCCTCATTTATTTCGCTAAAATTCTTCAAACGAGCCTTGATAGGCCTCTAATTGCTTCGTTCCTCTCCAGCATGGTCTTCGTAGGTGCCCGCCTGTACTGGCTGAATAGATGATTTTCACTGACTCTTGCCAATAAAGAACTCTGCTGCAATGCTGTCGTCCCGGTTCTAGAGCTCTGCAGTGGCATCTGCATTCGGCAGATATTGACAATGAGACTGAAGCACCTTGATTTGGTTTCAGAGGGACGCTATGAAGCTGGAGGAAGGAGATGTTAGCTTGGCATTTGGTGCAACGATACCAAAGGGATGTGTTTCAGGGGTCTGCTATCTCACTTGAGTGTGATGGGCCCTGACAAAATATCAAGTCTTCATGCTCAGTTTCGGGTCTGACTTCAAATGAGTAATGTTTTCTTTTGCATTAAAATGTTCAAGCATTTACAAGCTATGATTTTGCTCAAATACTCCATATCAACCCATCAATTTTGGAGTCGCTCAGGAGCGCCCTCTAGCATTTGAGAAACCCAGTAGAAATTGCAGAGTGGGAATTCTCCTCTTTTTAAGTTCTCTGCTGGCTTCTCATATTACACTGTGTTCACACTATCAGCCAATTAGCAAGCAGTCATTTTCTATCCTGTTGTAACGGTGGGGAGCGATGTTGAGGCGGATGCATGTGCAGAGACAAGCAAGGTTTGTTACGAGCAAATCCAAAATCAGGGTCAAGACAGTCCAGGTTCAAATGGCCAATGCGGTGAGCAGGAGGGACAAACATGACAAAGAACATGGAACTCCAAAATACTGAACCAAACAAGCATACATATCAAACAATCAGCATACTCAAAACATACAAACAACAAAGACCAGCAAAGACAAAAGGGCAAACACAGGGCTTAAATACAACAGCGCCAACAAGGGATCACAAGATACAGGTGGAAACACAGGTGGGAACAATCAGGGGTGGAGTCACTAAACAAGGGGGCAGGACTACAAAACCAAAACAAAAAACACAACAGAACACATGGACAGGACTGGGAGGGGCCAATCGTGACACCTGTGATTTTTAGTGACAAGCTGCAAGCGTGTGGCCTGGTGGTCTAGCAAATCTAGGCTTGCCTAGTTGTGTTTATGTAGTGCATTTGTTTTTATTTGAAGTGGGACTGGAACAGCAATTCATCTTGATCAATAATATCAACATTAAAAAATCCTCAACAAATCTTTCCATTGTTGGTTTTTCATTTACATCTCGCAAAGTGGACAATCTAGCGAGTGAATGACTTCACCTGAAGAGGGCAGGAAATCACTTATGATGTCATTCGTTTGTGGGCAGAGAGTGAAAGAAAAAGTACAGTTATGTTTTAAAAAGAGAATTTAAAAAGAAGTAAAATCTGGGAGCATTTTCTCAAAATGAAGGATCAAGTCATCGCATACAACACATTCAAGGCCAGATTAGCTTTCCTCAGAAGACCGACATTACTTTGACAACACTAGGCTTAATAATTATTCACAAAAATAAGAGACCTACACAGCAGTTCAAGACAGATAATAAAACGTGAGGATATTTTGTCTCTGGAGGAATACAAACACAATCCGCTAACAGAGTTAGTAGGCCGACCACCTATACTGAAGACCTAAAATGAAAGAATCTGCCATTCCACCAGCATTTTACAAACATGAAGGATTTGCTGATCAGCATAGCGATAGCAGCTTGAAAAAGTGAAGTTCTTCAAAGGTTCTTTAGTAAAAGCAGCGGTTCTGTTTAGAACCTTATGTGCTATATTTCATGCATAAATTTCTTTGCACAGTGAAAGGAGTTTTCAGATTGATGGAAAATGTGTTGTATGATGGTCTAATGTGAACCTTTTTGAAAAGGGTTCTATAAAGCACCAAAAAGGTGTTTTTCTGTTATTATAAGCTTCACAACATAACAATAGCAGAATACCCATTGTCAAAAAGGCTCTACAGGGGGTCCTCGGCTTACGATGTTGATCCGTTCCTACGTCGCGCGGTAAACCGATTTTCGGTGTAAGTCGGAACATACATACATACATACTGTACGTAAATACTGTAAGCACTTATCCAACCAAAGCACTAATAATCTTTCCATCTCAATAATAAGACCACTACGCTGCTTCATTATCACTGTCGATTTCATAGGAGCAGATCGTTTCACATGTTCATGTTCACTTTATCTTTTATAATCGTAGCGACAGTCGAACGACTAAGTCCAAGCGACCGCCCAATGTTTGTCACTGTTTCCCCCTTATCGGATCGTTTAACGATATCTAATTTCACTTCCATGGTCATGGCTTTCCTCTTCTTCGATGCACTGCCATCAGAAGAGTCTGCCTTACGCTTGGGAGCCATAATGAAGGGCAAAAGGTTAACACACACGAGAGAGAGAACAATGAAGCAACAAGCCAAAATGGCGTACAATGCGACTGGGGTGACGCCGTCTTCCTCGATCCACAGCCGCGTCACAGCATATTCTTCCGCCGTGCACACCAACTAGTTCCCGCACACGAAGTTTGCGTTTACGACGTTTACGATGCAAAACCACTTAAGTCGAATCAAGGCTTTATATAGTATATGGGAGATGTGTCGTAAGCACGAAACTTCGTAACTCAGGACTGACGTAACCCGAGGACCTCCTGTATATTTAACCATATACAACACATTCTACATCAATTTGATGAACCATTCCCAATTAGCCAAATTTGTCTGGCACACTTGTGGGCCACATCTTTGGTTTGTGCTGGCCCAGTATGTGGCTGGGTCATTGGCCCAGATCTGGCCCACACACTGTAAACTGTGAACTAAAGTAGAACTGAAGGATATGGCCAAATCTGGTCCTAGTCTATTCATACCAGAATTGTCCCACAAATGTAGAAACAAGGAAAAACTGTATAAAGCTGTCCAAGATCTGGCCCTGATCTGGCCCTCATGCTAAACATCTACCCAGACGTCAACCAAAACTCATATTTACTCTTATTATTTTGTCCCCTTAAATGTCTCTAAAGCATTCTGAGACAATAGTGTAATAGCAGTGTGTGGCTGTCGAAGATTAAATTACAGCTGTGCTACAAGCATAAATAGCGCAGAGCTTCAGCAGACATAAGAACGTAGCTTCATAATGACTGAGTAAAAAAGCCCGGTTGTTAGCACTGAAATCTGTGTCTAAAAATCCAACCAGATGATTAACTGCCAGTTAAACATCACAGTTGCTCCTAACAAACTCACTTTAACTGGTTTACATGTTACATTCTCTTTATAACTGGATTCTGCTCTAGTACGCTGAGCATGTAGCAGAAAGCTAACTGGACATGAAGCTAACGCTACAACATAAAAGACAGACTTCAAGCTTTTAAAAAACTTTACTTAAGAACCGAGACATACAAATTAAAGAACATTACTTTCATGTCTAATATGAGCTAAAATGTCAGTATTTAAACTAGAGCTGACATGAAAATCCCTAGCCCTGCTGAGCTAGCCCTGCTAGCTTAATGCTAGCATAGCTAGCTACTATGGTGAAAATGAGAAGCATTATTTTAGTGCTGGTTTAAAGGGGAACTCCACCAATTTTTTTCTACATAATTACGTGGTTAAGGTACAAAGTCATTCACGGTGGTTTGGTGTGAAACGCTCTGTTCTAAAGAAACTTATTGAGGTAGATCTGTTTACACTGGTGGTGAAAGGAACCAGACATCCACCTCTAAAAGCTCCTTCACAGAAAGTTGTTATATGAAACAGTTATGAATTCACTGCCTGATGTCTGAGACATTGTTTTACAGTAGTTCTGTGATACAGTTTTGGGCTTTAATCAATTGATTTTAATCTATTCATGGTGGAGGGATACAAGAGCATATATATACAGATCTGGCATAACCATTGCTCTCAAGTCTCATGCTTTGAGCTCACACGCCACACATGCTATTTTTTCTATTCACTCTTGATTATTTTTTTTCTAAAAAAGTCGCAAATTAATTTTTGATTGGATTTTTTTTTTAGAAAAATCCAATCAAAATCCAATCAAAATCCAATCAAAATCCAATCAAAAATTAATTCGCGACTTTTTGGGGTATTTATAGGGTCTTTCTGGGTATTATAGGGTAGAATAACTTTGGTTTAGTCACCTTAGAGCTGTCATGAACATGGATACATTTTTAACCGTTTGTTGTTTATTTAGAATGTCAGGGAAGAAACAGAAGAGCCTTATTTCCTTCTGGGAAAAGGCTCAGAAACCAAAAGCAAATTTGTGTTTTTGTTTTGTTTGTTTTTCTTCTTGCTTGTACTTGTACCTATTTGTACTTTTAATTATATGTCATAGAATAAACCGTGAAATTTGATCAAATCAAACGTGTTCTCTTTTAAGTTGAACACACATGGAGGGTCAATGTGCCGTTGGGTCGATGGGTGACAACCCCCCCCCCGCAAAAAAAAACCAACAACACACTCCCACCAAACTTGAGAGCCCTGGGCATAACATTATGACCACCTCCTTGTTTCTACGCTCATTGTCCATTTTATCAGCTCCACTTACTCTATAGGTGACCTAACTATAGAGTTATACACTGTAGTCCATCTGTTTCACTAAGACTTTGTTAGCCCCCTTTTACTCTGTTCTTCAGTGGTCAGTACCCCCATAGACCCTCATAGAGCAGGTGCTATTTGGGTAGTGGGTCATTCTCAGCACTGCAGTAACACTAACGTCGTGGTGGTGTGTTAGTGTGTGTTGCGCTGGTACAAGTGGAGCAGACACAACAGTGCTGCAGTTGATATTCCTGAAGATCTTTATTGGCTGGATAAAGTGACTCAAACCCTACAAACTGCAGGGCTACTACTCAGGAGCATGGCTGGACATCTAGGCCTACAAAACAACCACACTAATCCAACAATGTGCTGGAGTTTATTAGCATTGCTACCACATGATCAGCTGTTAGGTTATGATAAACGCAGATATAATCAGAGGTAGCGCTGTTATTCAAAATCACACATAATATTATCAACAATCAACAGACTGCTGCAGCTCCAAGGGGTTCAAGGTTCAAAGCTTATGTAAAATATTGTTTTATGACCACTGGATCAACATAATAACGCAGGACTCACATCAGTTTTACTGCTTAGCAAAGAAACTTGGCAAAGGAAGGAGGTTAATGTACAGTCAGGTGATTTATTCATTACTCAATATGTCTTAGGATTTATTACCTGGTCATCTAGATTCAAGCCATTACATTAAAACCACCTCCTCGCTTCTACACTAATTGTCCATTTTATCAGCTCCACTGACCATATAGAAACACTTTGAAGTTCTACAGTTACAGACTGTAGTCCATCTTTTTCTCTGCATATTTTGTTATCCTGTTCTTCAGTGGTCAGGACCCCCACAGAGTAGGTACTATTTGGGTGGTGGATCATTCTCAGCACTGCAGTAACACTGACATGGTGGTGGTGGTGTGTTAGTATGTGCAGTGCTGCTGGAGTTTTTAAACACTGGGTCCACTCACTGTCCACTCTATTAGACACACCTACCTCATTGTTCTGCCTTGTAGAAGTAAAGTGAGAGATGATAGCTAATCTGCTGCTGCAGTTTATAATGGTCATCCTCTAGTCCTTAACCAGTGATCGCAGGACGCTGCCCACAGGACACTCGGCCCAGCAGCGACACTGAGGCATTTAAAGATCTGATCCGCTCACACCAGCGCAACGCACACCAAACCGTCACTGCAGTGCTGACAATGACCCACCACCCAAATAATACCTGCTCTGTGGGGGTCCTGACCAGAACAGGGTGACAAAGTATGCAGAGAAACAGTCTGTAACTGTAGAACTACAAAGTACACCTATAAGGTCAGTGGAGCTGATAAAATGGACAATAAGTGTAGATACAAGGAAGTGGATTTAATGTTGTGCCTCATTTAAAGGTGTTTTTTTTCAGCTATTTTTAATATGGCTACTCTAAAGACTTAGTGCAAAACATGCCTTTTTGGAAGCTGACTGTACAATGAGAAAAGAACATAGTGATAAATCTGGCTGTTACTTGCACTTCAGGTCTTGGATTCCATCCCTGAATTGAAACGTCCACTGTCAGTTGATTCAGGCAGCTAGAGGAGAGGAATCCTCCCGAGTTAATGGGAATGCAGGGACACCCTTGGGATTAATCACATGCATCCACACCTGCATTCCTCACACATATTTCTCCACTTAATCATTCTGAGTCATGATAAAAGAGTGAATGATACATTTTCATTTATTCTTAGCAGTTTATACAAAGCACAGATATACATTTATTTAATCAATACATAAATTATACACAATATAATGCCCTGAAAAGCCCAACTGCCCTGTTCACATTCTCTCTCCAGCTGCACACGGACACTTTGGCACCATCACAGCCACATGATTAGCTACTGTTTCGGTCATAACTGGTTTATGTACAGAGAGAAAATGAGTCAGACCTTTGCACCATCAGTTTACAATGGAACTCCCTCTCCCTCCCTGTGAGGGTTAAAGAGCAAACGCTGTAAAATATGAAGTGTTTAGATCGCACAAACCCCAAAACTGGGCCAAAGCACCACGGCATCTGTCCAGTTAGGCCCAGTTTAAGGTTTTACATCGGCCTAATGAAGATGAATCTCTTGGCTCCTGTATTTAACAGCGCAAAGCTCCAACACGGGACGGCTCTGAAAGTCTGGCCTCCTCAGAACTTCCTCATAGGTGACGAAAACAAAGAGAGCATCATCCACACCCACCAGCGCCGAAACTCTACACTGTCCCGTCTGAGACACAGTAATGGAGATGTGAACGTGACACCTTCATAATGCAGGAGGAGCAGCCAGAACAAACGGGCTTCTTCTATTACAGTGATAGAATATCATCGCTGTCCACAAAACACAAAAAAACACAATAAAACAAAACAAAACAAAAAAACAAAAATGTTCTTAACTTGTAAAGTAAGTTAATGTAAAGAGATTTTATTTCAAGTAATTTTGCATTTCTATTCGTCCATATCTGATTTATTTTTGTTTTTGTGGTGTTTTTTACACTGCAAAAATAGTATCTTGTCAAGTGAAATTATCTTAAATCTAGTCGAAATATCTAACATTTCCCATTTTGATATGGTTGTGCTCTTTAGATAATTTAGCTTGTTTCAAACACATGTCTTAAAACAAAATTTGACAATATAGAGAGATAATTTTACTTAATAAAATGACTTAAACAAGTAAAAAATGTTTGGAAATAAGTTAAAAAATCTTAAAATAAGCTTTCAACAATCTCAACAGAACAAAAATTGGATATATTGACAGATACTTTTACTTGACAAGATACTATGTTTGCAGTGTAGGTGATATGAAGGTGCACTATTAAAAATAAAGGTGCTAAATGGGTTCTTTGCAGTGCCATAAAACCACTTTAAGTTGCTTATAGAACTTTTAAATCAGGGATGCTCCCTTTTTTTTGTCTTGTGGGCTAACATGCAAGGTTTGTGGTATTTAATGGCCAAAAAGACAAAACTGTATGCAAACGATATAAATAAAGCAGGTAGGTTTGAAATCAAGGTAATTATAACTTTTGTTAGTAAAATACATCAAACCCGTTGTAAAAAAATGAAAAGGAAAATAAGTATTTAGTTTATATTTAAGATTTAATGTAAGATTTTTTAAAATACTAATTAAATTATGCTTGCAATTAAACTGGCTTTTTGTGCTACTGTGCCTTTAAGACTGAAATATGCAAATGAGCTCTGTGCCTCATTTAAGAAGCAGCCTGGACTGAAACACTCCTTATAACTTTATTCTGTAGGGGTGGAGCTAAACTGCTGCATATGTAAATGTGTTTTTATGACATCATAAAAACTGTAAATTTAAAACAGACGGCTTTTGTATTTCTACAATGTTTAAATACTATATTAAATGCTTATATTTAAAAAAAAAGAAGGACATTTTGTATTTCCATGATGTATTTCAAAGAGCCCTTTAAAGGTACAATATCAAAATAGTCTTCAGTTCTAAGAGATAAAAAGGTTATGTAAAAAAGATTTTTGGAAAATAAAGTGGCCCAAACTTTGAGCTCAGGGGAAACAATATAAAACAAAATAAAATATGGGCCCTTTAAAGAACCATTTTCTGTAAATGACAGCCTATTTGAAGCTCAAAGAACCGCCACCTAATGTAAAGGTTGTATGCCAAGGGTTTTCCTAGAGTCAAGAACCATGTAGAACCTTTATTTTCAGGAAAGTCTCTATGTAAACAACAGGCCTATTGACTCACATGCAGTGCCCGATACATAAGAACAGGTGATTCAAACACACAGAACAAAGACATCAGTCAGTCGTATCATTGTTTCCTGCTTCAGTCTGTTTACATTGCTCACGTATACAGTCTGACGTTAATAAATTGAGGGGGAAAAAAACCAAGGCAAACCTGAAATGTTTTCAGCTGAAAATGCTTCAGTTTGTCACATCACAGAACTTTGAAGGTAGCTCCCTGAAGAAAATCTCTTTAAGTGCACCTTTGAGTGATGAGCTTATCTACAGGCCTCAGAATGAGCCACATTTTAAGCTGACACCTTTTATAATGCACTTTGAAAAGTATTCAAATCTTCTTCTGATGAGTTAACAATTGAAAATCTAAGTGTGAAGATTAGATACATTAAAAAACATGAATAAATAAACAGTATTAACAGGGTCTCAGGAAGACTTCACTGGAAGTCAAATGAAAAATGATCTGACGAACAAATGAACACTACAAAAACAGTACTGTGCAAAAGCCAGAGACTCTCCATCACTTTTATCATTTCCATTCAAAATCGCCATTAAGTACAAGTTATTAATTTTTAGGGAAAAATTTCCAAAGAGGTTTCAAAAATCATGAACACTACAGAGTAAACAGGATTCCTAACAACCACCTGGAAGACCTGGTAGACACCAAAACTGCCCCCATCAGATAAACAGCACTTACAGCTTCCATCTTTGAGAGAGAGGAGAAAATCAAGCTGCTTCAGATCTGAAAACATCCACAGGTGTTTCTGTCCATCCTTCCACTGTGAGAAGACGACTCAGCGCTATGGGTCTGAAAGGACGTGGAGCTGTCAAGAAGAACCTCATTGAGAAAAGGAGACGGACGCATCAAACAAAGAAGCTGAACAATGGACTGACCACCCCAGAGCCCAGACCTCAACACCACTGAATGTGTTTGATTACTTCAGAAAATGATCAACCAGCTTCTAAGACTGACTTTTGGAGGCGAGTCTGCAGATTCTTTGAGGAACTTAAAGTGAGTCTCCTGAAAAGACGGGAAGCTGGACTAAATAAATAAAGACACACTATTATTGTCACAATTGGCCCCTCCCAGTCCTGTTCATGTGCTTTTTGTTAACTTTTTCATTTTTCATTCATTTGTTTTGGTTTAGTCCAGCCCCCTTGTTGTCTGACTCCACCCCTGATTGTTACCACCTGTTTCCCACCTGACTCTCGTTAGCCCTCTTGTATTTAAGCCCTGTGTTTTCCTTAGTCGAGTGCTGGTCTTTCTTTGATTGTGTTTGATATGTTGGCTGTATTGTATTGTATTCTTGTGGTGTTGGGTTCTTGTTTGAGGTTGTGTGTTAATTTTGTCATGTCTGCCCCTCCTGCTCTCCGTATCGGCTGTTTGAATCTGGACCGTTTTGACCATGACCCTGGATTTGTCCATAATAAAAGTCGCTTATCTCAGCGTATGCGTCTGCCTCCTCGCTCCATGTTACAATTATTATAAGTGCTGTCAAGTTGTGTCCAACCCCTGGTCACCATACAGATACTGTTTCTCCAGAATGCCCTTTCTTCTGTTTGGGCTTTCAGCCTTCATGGCCAGTTCATGATTACTTTAACGGCCTCCATCCATCTTATATCTGGTCGTGCTCTTCCTGTTTTACTTTGCAAGCATAAAGGCCTTTTCCAAGGAACTAGTTCTTTTCAGAATATCTTCCAAAATAAGAGCTTCAGTGTGGGGCTTTGAATCAGAAATGAAGCCTGATTTGGTCGAGGACCCCATTCATTCTTTTCGCTGTCCATGTTTCTCTCAAAAGTCTTCACCAACACCAAAGTTCAGCTATTATATTTAGTTATTGAGGCTTCTGTGGAATTTTGAGTTAAATATACTTATACTTAATGGCCATTTGAAATGGAAATAAACAAATGAAGGGTGGTCTCTGACTTGCGCACAGTAGTGGACCTGTGGTCTTTCATTCAGCCTTGCCCATGGCCTTCATACGAGACCATGTAAGTAATATGTGGTGCTACGGACATGCTGTTTCTGTCAAAGTGCAGAGCGATTCATGCAGCTGGTGCACGGTGAGGCAAAAATGCTAGAGATTCTGTAACTTTTGTATGTGCAAACTAGAACTGGCCATTCAGACACCAGTAATACTCAACATCAGTCCTGGAGGACTGTAGCACTGCACACTGTAGTGTAGGGCTGCATGACATGCACAGTTTTTATGATTTTAAAGGGGTGGTCAAGGTGGCCAGTGCCTTCCACAAAATCTGACTGGAATTTCTGCGACATCATTGGCTTCCACCTCCTTAGGCAGTACAAACAGTCACTTAGGCTCCTTGAGCTACAAGAAACCCAAAAAGTATGTTTTTTTTAAGCCTCTTAAAAATCCCAGCCTTATTACATATTAAATAAAAATTATCATTCAGTAACTACAGGGACTTCGGTGTAATCTGATCGAGATATTGTTAGGTTATAGAAATATGTAATATAACTTTAGGCCCGCCAGCAGGCCCTGGCCATTTAAGGGGTTGGTATCGTTTTATTTGCATTATTTTGTAAAAAATTATAGTTAATGCTGGTGGTGTCTCCCAATTAGGCCTACAAAATGATAGTTAATGCTAGTTGTGTCTCCCAATTAGGCCTACAAAAAATAGTTAATGTGGACTGTGTCTTCCAGTTAGGCCTACAAAATTATAGGTAATGTTGGTGGTGTCCCCCAATTAGGCCTACAAAATGATAGGTAATGCTGGTGTTGTCTCCCAATTAGGCCTACAAAATTATAGGTAATGTTGGTGGTGTCCCCCAATTAGGCCTACGAAATTATAGGTAATGTTGGTGGTGTCCCCCAATTAGGCCTACAAAATGATAGGTATTGCTGATGGTGTCTCCCAATTAGGCCTACAAAATTATAATTTCTCCACTTAATTGCCTCCTCTTTGATGATTCTGTGTTGAGGTGTAAGTGTATCTGTGTAGGTCAAACAGTGCAGTATTCCTCCAGGACCAATTCAGAGTAGCTCTACAAAAGCTACCAATATGAGACTCTTCCCAGGGGAGAACATGTCCCACTTCCTACACTCTGATGTGGGAAGCCTTCACGGATTACCAGTGATGTGTCCAGCTGAGCTTTCAGCACCTGCCTTAGCATTCATCGTCCTTCACTCCAGCTCCTAAACTGACAGCAGCTTGCCCCTCAGCTGAGCCTGCTCCTCGCTCTCTCTCTCTTACCTAGAAATGCTAATGCTAATGCTACTTCACCCAAATACTAAGGTGGTGCAATGGTTAACATGAGGCACAAACAGGCTAGTTTGTATTCATTATAAGCAACATTAGCATATTTGGGAGAAACAATAGCATTCTGCTAGTGGTACACATCTTATCTAGGAGAACTTATGAAATTGGCTCAAATCTGATTTCCATGAAAAGGAAAAAAACAGTAGTATCACATTTGTGGCACTTTATGAGAACATGCTAAGCTAGGGGAGCCGTTTGCACAAACTCATTAGCATAAAGCTAACTGACCCTTGATAACTTCATTATTAACAGCATTAGCAAGTGTGAGCATTAGCATTCCCACAGTTATCTCAGGATGTATTTTTAGAAAAAGACACTATCCTTGGATTTGAACCACCAATCCATCTACAAAGATGGGGCCCAACCTCGACAGTGACTCCTTTTCCTCCTCCTCTTCCTCCGATTCAGTCAACTGCTCAGTTTCACTGTTACTGAACTGAGACTCCAGGGGTATTCCTGGTACCCAGTTCTGCCTGTAGCTTGAAGTACAGTCAGATAATGACACTAAAGGAATGGCATCAGTGGAGGGTACCACCGGACAGTTCTGCTGAACATAATTTGGGAAGTAGGCTCTTCCATAATCGGAAGCTAATCCACCGTTCGACCATTCCGTCTTGTCCATGGTGATGAGATCAGTCAACAAAGGAGTCCTTTCTCCAGCTGAGGTCAATCCTGTTATGAGAGGTGTGATTTCTGAGGTGTTGGCCAATAATCCTGAAGGGCTCTGAAGCTCAGGAAGGAATGTTAACTGAGAGAATTCAAGTTTTCCATTGGCAACACGTGACACTGGCAGCACTAAAGGCTCGCTATTGGAGTCTGGGTGCTTCTCGTCCCAGCCTTGGGCTGGCCGTTCATTCTGTAGGTCACTACCACCTCCAGCGCAGGACGTTGTTCCTGGAAGCTTGCTGCTTTCATTAGCAGAGTTGGGCGACTCCTTTGGGACCATAGAAGTCAGCACCATACTGTAGCTGATTGCAGAGTCATTGCTTTGGCTGCAGTTTTCGACCGGTACAACCTGCTGATTGGTGTAAGAATTACATCGCCAAGGAAGGCCATGACAGTCCTGGGCGGCATAACTGCCCCCATCATTTACATCTTTTGACTCCTCCATAACAGGACACAAGCCTGGCTCGGGCTTGTCAAACTTCCATGGAGATTCCGAGCATATCCTCACATCATCTAACTTCACCTTAGGATCTGAATAACATGGAGGATTGTTACTCTTTGGCATGATCTGTTTCAGAGAGAAAAACAAAAAAGGAATGTCAACCTTGATGTTGGATAAGAGCTTGTCTCACAGAGCAAGTCCAGCTTAAACAGTGTTCCTAACTAAGTTTCAGCTTCAATCTAACAAACAAATCCATGGTAAACTTATTAACTCTGTTAAACACAGACTAAGACGCTCATTAAAGCAGCCAGTGTTGGGAGTTGAGTGGCTAATTTTTCAAAGAGGGAAAAAACATATTAGTGCGTATTGGAATAATGGTTCATTTCTATATATTGTTAATGCATAGTATAATTTGTAGAGTAATATTTTTGACATGACTGATGCCGCTGTTGCAAACAGTGGGGCATGTTCACCTGACGTTTTTTAAATTATGTGAGAATTTTGGGGGCTGGGGAATGGTGGTCAAAAATCATAGCTTAGTTGCAAAAGACCTGTAAGATTTTATGTAAAATAGCAGTCAATTACAATTTCAGACTCTAATTAAAGCCAAAATAGATCTTTGTTTGTTTAATTCTAGTCAGTAATGACAAAAAAGATGCACTAATCTGCCCTGGAACACTTCTTTACTGTACTGAGATTGTTTGTTGACTTATGCTTTTACAATTACTAATGGTTCTTTCTTCTTTGTCTTAATTAGGCAAATAATAGGCAACAAAACTGAATGTCTATACTGAATATATATGATATTCCTGTTTAATATTGACACATACAGCATGAAATATCAATAATTGTTATTGTAGGCATAGTTTGTTTTAGATTAGACTTGCTGAATTGTTATTTGTAAGCTACAGCCTCCTGAAGTGTGCCTCCCTGCCATATTAATAACTAAAATCTTGAATGCGACCAGTCCTGGAGCGGGTTAGCGTGGCTAAGTTGCCATGGTGATATAGCTCAGTAAAAAAAGACCAAGTTCAGATTTAGATTAAGCTAAGCCTAGCAATAGCAGGCCAAGCAGGAAATCCTGCTTTGACACACCACCATTAACTTCACATAAATACAAAACAACTGTGTTGCATTTACATGCAATTTATGCAACAGAGCAGCCTGAAGGCACCTGCTAATTTAATATGTGAATGTGTGATTTTCCACAGAGAAAGTCAGGTTAGACATATTTTATGATAGTGAACAAGTGAAGAAAAGCTAAACTGACATGTTGGTTAATACTGATTAATATGCTAGTACTGCTAACTGAAGTGGAATAAAACAGAATAATGTTCAGTCAATCAAAAGAACATAAACAAATGAAAAAGGTGCCACAGGCCAAAAGATTCACATTTGTGGTGAAAATGAAGTTTGTGGTATGAAGCGCATTCCTCTCTGAACTCCCTACTCAGGTTTCTAATCTTACAGGCCTTTAGTGCCTGGAACAGGAGGAGGCACCTTCCAGGTAAGTCCACATGGGGAATTTTCTTGTTTGACAAAAGAGCCTCTTACCAGCACTTGAGGCAGATGACTCTTCCTTGTAACATACAGCTGGCACAAGACCAAGGCCAAGGTAATCAGGAGGAAAAGAGCTATTAAACCAGGCACAATGAACATGTGCATCCAGGGCTTAGCTATGGACACAGAGAAAAAAGGAAGAAAAGCAAATGTTAACTAGACTACTCCACTTCGTCTGGTCAGATTTCATGGAAAACGTGGCTCTGGGAAAAGTGCTTCGGCCCTGATATGACAAGTGAGTCTTGGGTAAACAAGAACAGGATATTTGAGAATTGGGCAATCTGGGCCTTCCTGGAGAGGAGAAATCAAAACTCAAACATGTGAAAGGGTAAATGGCTTTTCAGTGTCTTTTCCTTATGAGTCCTCTATCTGCAGCTCAGCAGTAAAATGAGAGCTTATTTACCACCATTAATCTGGTGAATTCACACTAGAGTCTGGGACTGTGTGACCATTTTAAAGGGCCCATGCCATGTAAATCTTGATTTTCCTCATTTTCTCTGATATAGTGTGTGAACATTGTTAAAGGTTCAAGATGTTCTCTCTACACAGTCCATATATAAACAGCCCATTTTAAATTAGGCACTTTTGTGAGGTCATAAACAAACAACATATTTATGTATATCTGTCTATTCTGCCTACAGCAGTTTAGCCACACCCATGTGTGTTGACCTTTAATCTAGTTTTTCATCCTAGACGCTTTCTGAAATCCAAAATGGTAACTTTACAAAACAAAGGTGCATGTGAAATACAGCAGCTGTCAGGAGATAAACAGATCTGCTGAGCGAGGCGAGGCAGAGAGGACCACCAGCTCACTGAGTTTGAATCCTGGAGGCGCTCTTACCTGGGACAGTCACACAGAAGGTGGTGCTCTCACTCTGCTTCAGACTGGACGGATGGGTCCACAGGTAGAATGCAGTGCCGCAGTACTCTGTGTTTACCTCCAAATTGCTTAGAGTGATCACGCCAGATGTGTTTCGTGTCCCCTTCTGAAAAAACAGAAAAGAGGCATCTCAGCAGGTATTTAGGGGTATTGTTAAATGCTAGTCCTGTCAATCCATTTTTTTCATGAGGTTATCAAAATTCAGTCCTGAGATCATGAATTTGTATGGCTAATTTCTAATTTTGGTCATGGAATCTGCAGGCAAGTCAACTATTAGCCATATTTACATTTTAGAGTACTCCAGTAATGTCATTTCAGTATTACTGAAACTAATAGTAAAAGTAGTTTATAGTGTTAAATAGTACTATCGTAACATTTTTCAATGCTGTTCAAGCTGGATTAGGCACTATAAGTCTGACAGTAATAATTGTGGAGTGATTTTAATCCAGTATGAATCTGCAGTGTGTGTAGTTTTACAGTCTGATGGTAATAATTGTGGAGTGATTTTAATCCAGTATGAATCTGTAACTGGCTGCGCTGCCTCACTGGCTGAGCTGCCTCATTAACTATATTCCCATTCCAGTTCAGCTCACATTAATGGAATAACAAAATCTGGTAATAGTCACGACCCTGTGCCGTGTTGTTATTGTTATTGAGTGTGTCCTAAAGTGAACATCTGAGCTATGACCTTACAATCAGATTCATCTTTCATCCTCATCCCATTAAATAATCAAATTCCAACAAATGAAATTACACATCTCTCTCAGGGAAAACTGATCTTGCTCCCATAGTGTTGTACGCAAATCTCAGCAGAACTGAAAGTATAATGTGCAGCATCAGATGTATATTAATGCTGAGTATGTTCTATTGTGTTATTTAGAATCTATTGATGATGATCTGAGAGGAACCGGAGGTTACCTGTTGAGCTTTGGATGCTGGGTGTGTGAGGCGGACCTCGTAGTTAACATGTAGTTGCCCAGAGCTGTCGCGGCTGATTTCCTTAACAGATTTGTTCTGAGGTCCCATTGGAGTTGTGACCATCACAGTAAAAGAGGATTCAGCAGTGCTAACTGACACCTTTGGAGCTCCAAGTGTGGCTAAGCAGATGAAAGAAGAATGGAAAAGGGAGAGAAGAGAAATGTAAGTAAAGTAAATATCTGGAAAACACATATATACTACCCAAATAATATAGATACATGTGTCTACTTTTATATAAAAATATATAGAAAATCATTATATGGAAGTGCATTTTATGGATCATGCAAAAACAAACAGAAAACAATTATGGCAGTGGTTTATAATATGATGAAATAGCTTATTCTTACTCAGCTGTATAGGAATGAAGGGCTTATAGGTCTCAAAGCACATGCTGTTGATCATAATCCTGGCGTAATATTCCATGTAAATATCAGTTATAACGGAGCTGAAGTCACAGGAAGTTGCAGAGATGTTCTGGCATTCGACCATCGGATGCCACAATTCTCCATATCTAACAGGAACAGAATCACAACGTGATTTTTATGAACAAAAAATGCATCAAAAACTCTAAACAAAGGAGTATAATTTGTACAGACACTTTGCTACACCAAATAAAAGAATATGTACATGTGCATTAATATTGTGCATCATCACTATAGTGAATTACTCCAGGAGATATGCAGTTGATAGTGAATCATTCATAGTAGATGCAGAGTTATTCATATTAGTTTCTGAATAATTCATACTGAATCATTTGCAGCACATACTGAATTTGTAGTATATATTGAATGATTCTGTAAGTGAATAATGGCATAATTAATCTGTAGTTTAAACAGTTAATGTGGATTTTAAGGAAATCAGTTCCACATCAATGCTGCATCAGTGCTCTCTCTCTCTCTCTCTCTCTCTCTCTCTCATTGTGTTCTGATCAGACTTGCCCACACTGAGGAGAGTCAAACTGTGACAGTTTTGTGTGGAGTTAAAGGGGGGTGCTGACATTCTCCACCCCAAGCTCCCTCAGCAGCCCACTGAGAATTATATCCTCCACTGAGAGAGAGAGAGAGAGAGAGAGAGAGAGAGAGAGAGAGGTGGTGAGATCTTGTTCCCACACCTTACTAAGTCGTGGCCATGAATTAGGTTCTTGTTCCCACACCTTACTAAGTCGTGGCCATGCATTAGGATCTTGTTCCCACACCTTAAGTCATGGCCACGCATTAGGGTCTTGTTCCCACACTTTACATAGTCATGGCCACACATTAGGATCTTGTTCCCACACCTTACTAAATCATGGCCACAACTTAACTATCTCATTCCCTTCCTAGGCCATGCATTATTTTTATTTATATGGGATGTCACCAGCAGGGCTTGTAAATAAGTCAAAGCTTGAGAAAATAAGAAGATAAATTTGAGTAAATCTGCCCTAAAGTTGTGGACAAGCTGTGGACAGATGTGTTCCCCTGCTACTTTCGACTGAGCTGATTGGTGGTCATTTGTTTGGTCAGGAAAAAAAAGAGCACTGAAGGCTGAACTGGATGTGCAGCGGTGCTGAGCCCAGGCCTTGCTGTAAAAGAGCATCTGTCAGAAACATTGAGTTTGTTGCATCTAAAAACCGTCACTCAAGCTCTCCACAGTGCACAAAGTCACTCTCTCCATTGACAAAGCGCAACACTTTCCGCTGATCCAAATTTTCCTTTTTGTTCAACCTGAACCCAGAGCGCTCTGGCCAGTTATTTTCTCAGCGCTGCGCCGACCGTGTGCTGTGAAGCAGGAAATAGTTACAGCTGAGGACAATGGACACAGCAGGGAAAAGGCAAAGAGACATGAAGAGCAGAGCAGGGAAGAGTCTGTGATCCTGATAATGGAGGCCAAAGAATGAAAACGAGGAATGGGAGGGGAGGACACATGCTGGAAGAAAGGCTGATGACCATGAGGTCAGCAATAACTAAAGGAAGAGACTGGGCAGAGATTGTAAACGTGATGGATTCTGTTGCGGAATATCAATAAAACATCCAGCTGCAAGAGTGCAACCCATTACAACACAGTTTAGTTGGATTTGACAGTTAATAGCCAACTCAGTGCTTAATTGCATCATTAATTCATTTAAGCAGATAATTTAACCCTTTAACCTGTATGCACCCTGATGCAGTGAGCCAACTGGATACCACAAGGCCATCACTGAGTTGGGCTGATGAGAGAATGAGAATATACATATTTTTTTCTCTTGAAGCATTAAGAGTTCCTTTCACTGGAACTAAGGGGCCGAGCCCCCATAATCTTCCCTCCACCAAAATTAACACTTGCAGTCAGACAAGTACCTTTCTCCTGGCAACCGGCAAACCCAGACTCGTCAATATGACTGCCAGACAGAGAACTCATTCCTTGAAGCTCTCTTGGCTGTTCTTGAGCTAATCTGAAGGCCACATGAAATTTGGAGGTCTGTAGCGATTGACTCTGCAGAAAGTTACAGACGTCTGCGCACTAAACAAATAAAATCAACCAACCAAACAGAAACCTCAAAGCACCTGTTTGGTTTATCTTTATGAAAAGTGGCAATCCCGCTGGAGGGCCCTTGTGACTTGAACCAGGCTGAGCAGAAAAGGCAGGAAAGCTGTGCAGCACTGTGTTTGAGCAGCAGCAGAGTCTGAAAGTTAGTTTAGAGAGAAGTCAAAAGGTCTCGTTTCACTCACTGCTTATACTCGATGCTGTACAGGACATTCTGACCAGGGATGTCCACTTCATCCCAATAGAGCATGCTGTGAAAATTGCGGGATTCAAAATAAAGCCTCGTCATGTTGCAGTCGTGGCACCAGTAACCTGCAAGAGTCACATACAAGAGAGAGTGATTAATGTTAGTGGAGGAGCACTGCAATTACACACACACACACACATACATACACACACATACATACACACAGACACAAGTTATGACCACCTCCTTGTTTCTACGCTCATTGTCCATTTTAGCAGCTCCACTTACTATATAGATGCACTTTGTTGTTGCATTTACAGACTGTAGTCCATCTACATACTTTGTTAGCCCCCTTTTACCTTGTTCTTCAGAGTTCAGGACCCCCACGGACCCTCACAGAGCAGGTACTGTTTGGGTGGTGGAGTGGATCAGAAATAGCAGTGCAGCTGGAGTTTTGAAACACCTCAGTGTCACTGCTGGACCGAGAATAGTCCACCAACCAAAAATATCCAGCCAACAGTGTCCTGTGACCACTGACGAATGACTAGAGGATGACCAACACAAACTGTGCAGTAGCAGATGAGCTATCGCCTCTGACTTTACATCGACAAGTTGGGCTGACAAGGTAGGAGTGTCTAATAGAGTGGACAGTGAGTGGACACAGTGTTTAAACCCTCCAGCAGCAGCACTGCTGTGTCTGATCCACTCAGACCAGCACAACACACAGTGTTACTGCAGTGCAATGACCCACCACCCAAATAGTACCTGCTCTATAAGGGTCCATGAGGCGTCCTGGCCACTGAAGAACAGGTTAAAAGGGGCTAATTGTAGCATATATATATATATACACACACACACACACACACACACACACACACACACTCCACTATATAGTAAGTGGAGCTGATAAAATGGACAGTGAGCGTAGGAACAATGAGGTGGTTATAATGTTATGTCTGATCCGTGTATGTGTATATATAAAATGATGATATGGCATGATGGATTGTGTGTAATATGACCAGGAACATGAACTAACTTCTGAATTCAGTCATACTTCATGAAATTGAACCCCTACTGGACGCAGCAGCTTTACCCTGGCCTTCACTACTCCATGCCAGTTCAGCACTGTGACGTTGCTGTGCTGGAAGATGGTGTTGTGGTATTCTGGCAGGCGCACAGGCCCGGCCTTGATCTTCGATTTAGCTCCGTCACTCAGAGCTACAGCAGGTGACGGACCTGTAAAAAGCCAGCGGAATTCCTTCCCTTCAAGCAGCAGTCATTCCATTTTTACTGCACAGTTGCTACAACTAGAACATCTGCTCTTCCAGACCACAGAAAAAAATATCAGTCATACTTCAGCTTTGTCTTTGTTTTTGAAGGTGTAGAGGGAGGCCTCCAAATACAACAGCGCTTATGGCAGCCAGACACTGTCTGTTTATTTCCTCTGTGAAGTGGGCACATTTGTGGCTCTACAAAAGTGATAGTTTAATGAAAAAATCTTCGCTAGCCTCCCCCTTCACAATCAGCCATGAGTACACCCAAATATGGCTCGCAGTCGATTCTGTACGTATTTTAAGTTCTATTTATTTTCCGATATGTTAAATTCAGCAAACAAATGGTAATTTTGCATTAAAATGTGCAGAAGTGTGTTCTCTGTGGTGCAAGGGCGTCAAACTCAATCACGAAAAGGGCCATATTACAACATCTCAGCTGTGTTGAGTTGTGTCAGCTGTGTTTTTATTTTGTGTATTCAAAATATGCCACAACTGCAACAGCAAAATAGGCATTGAATATTTATTTGACAATAATTCTCAATAAAAATAAATTGTTTATGTATTTTTTTTATATTGCCTATTTGCTTGAGCTAGAGGCCAGGCGTCTTTTCTTTTTGTGTAATTGCTGGCCCACAGATGGTTGTTGGGGGTCAGAACACACACAGTGTTGCAGTGCATGCTTGGGGCTATAGTGCATCTCAGGGTGAAATGGACTGCTACTTGTGTTTGACACATGGGCTATAGAGGGTGTGTAATTATTTTTGGGTTGTGTGGGGTGCTGGAGCCTATCCCAGCACTTACTGGGCGGAAGGCAGGAAACACCCTTGGTACCTAGGGGCAATTCTCTAATTCTCTAATATATATATATATATAGACAGGGTGGAGATATAAAATGCTTCATATATGAAGCTTGTGCTGACGTTTTGTTGATTTTCTAAGTGAAAATAGGATATAACACTTTCCTCATATATATATATATATATATATATATATATATATATATATATATATATATATATATATATATATATATACATATATAAATTATGAATGTATTTATGAAATATATTTTTGCAATGTATGAAAATGGCCAAAAAATGGATTTGTTAAATACATTTATTAGGTCTAATTATTATCTGTGTTCAGCTGTAATAAAGGTTACAGATGTAACTAAACGGTACTGACTTCTGTGATCTGCACTGTACTTCATATTAACCATGTACGTCTGCAGTGAGACGCTCACACACTGTGTATTTCAAATAGACAAAATATTAAATCATAACTGCATTGATCACATTTAAATTGAAGATACTGGAATACAAATTCATTTTAAACACTAAAGTGCATCAGACAGGATTTAGGATATTTTCATACATTTTTCGTACATTTTTATTTGTAATATTATTTCACCATAATTTTTTAAATGAATGTATTTGAAAGTAGATTTGGTCAATATAACAATATATTCCTAAATACATTTTAGTGTTTGGAATGTATTTCAGATGGACATTGTTCTTCATATTTTGGTGCATGATTTCTAACATTTAGTTTGTTAAAAATCACTGCTGTTGGAACAAAACCTCGGATCTCCATTTTTGTCACTTTTCATTTTTTGACATCTTTTGAAAATGCCTGTTGCTCTTTACATTAGGTGTAAATTTAATGACAAATGGACTAAAATAAATGACCCAAAATGGCTTGGAAAAAATTCTGGTTCCATTGACTTACATTAAAAGTAAAGTAGATTTTTCCTTCCCCTGTAAAGTTGCCATTTTGGAGATACAAGTTTTTTTTCCCGACAACAGCAAAATATATTGTTAAATATAATACATACATTTTTAAATATATACTTGTGAATGGGCCTCATTTGGCTTTACTTATTAATTCAGCAAATAAAGGACACTTGCATTTATTTTCAAAAATTGACAACAGGGACTTTGACAGGGGGCGCCCAAACTGTAAATCTCTCACCTCATATGGATTCGATTTCATTTTGATTAATTTCAGTGTAGGAAACAAGTTGAAAAGTTTCATATTCTGGTTTTTTTTTTTTTATGATTTTGATACAAATTTTTATTTTATTATTTGATTTTGGAACGATTTACTTTTACATATTTAATAATACACATTTTATGTTTTAAAATACACTTCATGAATATAACTGGAGGAACTGTTATGCAATATTGGAACATAGGCAATATATACGATGCACCTTTATGAGGTTTAAATATACTTTGGCCAACAAATGATACTTTATTGAATATTATTATAATCAGTTTATCAATCTATTTTAACTGGCAAATATGGCAAATATCACATGACGATACACAATACATTTTCATCACACATAATATGTCTCATAATACAATAATATAAGTTGTGAGGTCTGAGAAGTTAAAACCAGTTGAAAAATGGAAAATAATGATTTTGCTTTATTAAATCAAGACTAATTATACAGTGTAATCATAACTCAGCGCTTTTAAATATTAATGATTCTGATATGCTTAGAGCCCTGCGATGGACTGGCGACCTATCCAGGGTGTATCCTGCCTTCCACCCTCCATAGCCTCCAGTACACCCCCCCCCACGACCCTGAGGGAGAAGCGTGTTGGAAAATGTGTGTGTATGTGTGTGTGTGTGTGATATGCTTAGAAATGCATATTTTTTCATGTGATTTGATGTGATTTATCACGATAACGATAAATATCAGATGAGCTGTCGCCTCTGACTTTACATCGACAAGGTGGGCTGACAAGGTAGGAGTGTCTAATAGAGTGGACAGTGAGTGGACACAGTGTTTAAAGCCTCCAGCAGCACTGCTGTGTCTGATCCACTAGTACCAGCACAACACACAGTGTTACTGCAGTGCAATGACCCACCACCCAAATAGTACCTGCTCTATAAGGGTCCATGAGGGTCCTGGCCACTGAAGAACAGGTTAAAATTGTAATTACAGTGTAATTGCTACAACAGTGAATAATGGAGGTAAATAAAATGCCATTGAAATAAAATTGTCACTGAATAAAATAAACAATCTTATCAGTGATTCCAGACTTTGGAGTCCAGCTGCACTGCAAATAATGGCAACTTGTCAAGTGATATGATCTTAAATGTAGTCAAGAAATTCAGTGTTTCTCCTGTTTAGATTGTGTAAGCCTAATGTAAGATTAATGAACCCATTTCTAGACATTTTTAGATTCAACAAGTAAAATTCTCTCTCTATATTGGCAGATAATGTTGCTTGTTTTAAGAAATGTGCTTGAAACCAGCAAAATGATTTGCCAGTAGAGAAATGGAGATAAATTTACTTAATAAAATGACCTAAAACAAGCAACAAATTCTGGAAATAAGCTAAATAATCTTATAATCGGAGCGCAACCATCTCAAAATGGGAAATATAAGCTATATCGACTAGATTTAAGATCATTTCACTTGACAAGATCCCATTTTTTTTGCAGTGTGCTCTTGTTCAGAATCAGAGCCGTGAGTGATTATATCATGTTCTGAAGTGCAGAGCGTGAACTGCACTCAATAGAAAGGCCTTCACACTTTAGTGAGTCCAAAGGACACCAAGACACTGCGTGTTTTCCCATCTTGATAATAAGGCATTTTATAGCCTCTGATGGGCTGATTTAAAGATCCATAATTCAGTAATCCAGGAGTCAACGTCAGTGCAGCATAAGAGACCCTTCATTCATTTATGTTTAAACAGCCTTTAAACAGAAGATCTTAACAGAAAATTCCACAGGAGCCTCAACGGCTGTATGTAATATTTTTCTGGTGTTCAGTGCTGCACGTCACCAAGACATTTTATGATACGTTTCATGACTTCTCGAATACAATCCTTTCAACTCTTCTAACTATGGTGATGTTTGAGTTCAGAATACTGCCACCATTTAAGGTGGAACGGGAAAAGTCGGAGAAAAAGCTGGAAGCCAAACTCAGCCTTGTCCTTTTATGAACCTAAATATAAGATAACCTGTATGTTTTGGTGCTGAGTACTAGTTAGTACTACTGAA
Organism: Pygocentrus nattereri; assembly: GCF_015220715.1. NCBI lineage: Eukaryota > Metazoa > Chordata > Actinopteri > Characiformes > Serrasalmidae > Pygocentrus > Pygocentrus nattereri. Next base: position 8,902,536 of record NC_051234.1, on the reverse strand, counting down.
TAATAGACTTAACATCTTACATTTAGGAGATCTTCTTCGTTTATTTAACAAATCGCTGTTGTCAGAACAAAATGTCACATCTCCAAAATGGTAACTTTACAGGAGAAGGAAAAAACTTACTTTACTTTTAATGTAAGTCAATGGAACCAGACATATTTCTAAGCAATTTTGGGCCGTTTCTTTTGGCCCATTCATCATAAAACTTTGGCACAGTATAAAGGACAAAAGGTATTTCCAAATCATGTAAAAAACTGGAAATCGACAAAAATGGAGATACAAGGTTTTGTTCCATCAGCAGCGAAGTGCGTTTTTCACAGTGAAATATTAGTGTATCTGCCAAAGTTGAAGATCCTCAAAGTCGTCCATTATTGTTTCATGGCCTGTTTTACCGACCAATCAGAGGCTTTGTCATGTAGTGTCTTCGTCCCCAGAGTTCGCTCAGCTGCCATGTGCGTGACATGGCGAATGAAGCCTCTGCGGTTGTTTGTTTTCTCCGCAATTACATCACACTGTTCACTGAAGCCAGACGAACATCATCTCCATAAGAAGTACACCGAGTAATCAAACGCATTCAGTGGTGTTGAGGTCTGGACTGTGGGGTGGTCAGTCCACAGCTTCTTAGTTTGAGGTGTTCGTCTCCTTTTCTCAGTGAGGTTCTTCTTGATCAGCTACACATCCTTTCAGACCCGTAGCGCTGAGTTGTGTCTATTTAGTGATTTTGGTTCGATTAATTTTTACTTATTTATCAATATTTTGCTTATTTTTACTTATTTATTAATCATATTTAGTTTTTAAAATGCACTACATTCATAACTGGAGGAATTGTTTACACAATAATGGATCATCAACAATAAATACAGTGCAACTTTATGAGGTTTAAATCATTTTGGCCAAGAAATGATACCTTGTTGAATATTATTATAATCAGTTAAAATTGATTCTAACTGGCAAATATGGCAGTAATATCACATCAAGATACACAATACATTTGCATCACACCCAACATGTCTAACTGTGCCCAACTGTGTTGTGAGGTCTGAGACTTTAAAACCAGTTTTAAAATGCAACCAGAAGCTAGGAAAATAATGATTTTGTTCTATTTCATATACTTTATTAAATCTAATCAAGACTATTTATGCAGTACAATCATAATTATGCCATTTCATCTTAAAGATGAAAGCTTGAAGTGCTGTTTATCTGATGGGAACAGTTTTGCTGTCTATCAGGTCTTCCAGGTGGTTGTTAGGAGCTCTATTTCAACTTTTTTTAAATCTCCATTTTTTCCCACTTATTTTCTTTGACTTTCACCTTAATTTTGTGAGTGGATGATCATATATTTAATCTCCTCAGAATTATCTTCTGAAAAATAATGAACAACTTCTACTTAAAGGCTGTTTTGGGTAGAAATGAACCCCTTACCAAGCCATGGGACCACCAAGAGGACCCCAGTGTTATTACACACTTATACTATAACTTAAAAATAGCTCCATTAGTTTGCATTGAAGTCACTGTAGTCAATGAGTCATAACAAGTCTGGGATTTGAATGGGGTTAAACAAATGAAATTGTAGTTTTTAACTTTTTCATGATGCTAACCTGTGGAAGAACAACCTAAACGAGGTTGCGAGACACTCACCAGAGCAGCAGAGGAGCAGGAGGACCAGAGGCCACATATCCAGACCGAGAGGCATTTGAGGGACAGGAAAATCCAGTGTTGTAGATTATGATCCACTACAGAAGGAGTCAAGTTCAGTAATCCAAACAGACAATCACAGCAATCCTGAAAGACCACAGCGATAACAGATCAACATCACATCGTTTCCTGCTATTTCTGTCCTTCTTCGCTCTGCTAGGTTGGAGAGCACGTCAAGCCGTCCGCCGTCTCCGTCCACCCTTCCATCTCTGATGAGCTCAGGCTGAAGGAGTGCTCATCTGCAGGTGTGTGTACAGGTGAACTTTGGAAGGCAGTGCTGTGCTGGCTGCGCTTCTCCCTCCTCTCATTCTTGTATTTCAGGTTTTGGCTGCTGATAAACAGGCAGGTCTGCTTCTGGGAAGGAGAAAAGAAAGTGAAAAAGAAAGAGTGAAGAGAGAAGGAGGTGAGGCGTTCCGCTCATTGTGTTCACGCCTCGTGCCCCTGTGGCGGAAACGTGAGAGTGTTAAGTGCACAGTACTTCAGCTACAGCCAGAGAGGTATGAACAGTTCACCACTACGGAGCCCCTGTATAAATAAAAATAATGAATGGGCACGCCTTATTAACGCATGGGAACGAGATCCTGGCCATGACTTAATCAGCTCATTCCCACACCTTACTAAGTTGTGGCCACACATTATTTTTATTTATACAGGATGTCACCAGCTGGCTCCATAATCACCGAAAGAGAGGAGACCGTTTTGAGGCATAGTCACTGATTTTAGTTCTGCTGATGTTGACAAATCTGTTTAATCTTAAATATCAGTTGATTTCATCTGTCAAAGGGTTTATCAGCCTTAAATACAACACACAGCATTCCATACCCTCAGATTACTGCCTTCACCATTAATCATAAAGTGTGTTATTCAAAGTAATATGAATTATTCAGGATCTACAATGAACTATTCAATAAGTAGTATGGTTTATTTATCTACTAGAAGCTATTCAATAATTACTATGAATTATTCAGAAGCTATCGATTATTCTGAAACTATTATGAATTATTCAGTATCTACTATAAAATATTTAGTATCTACTACGAAGTACTAATAATTTATTTGGCAACTATATTCAATGGCTTCTATGCATGAGTCATTATGTATTATTAACTACTCAATAACTAGTATGATTTATTTAGTAGCTTCTATAAATTATTCAGATATTAATATGAATTATTCAGTAACTATTATGAATTATTCAGATACTAATATGAGTTATTCAGTAACCATTATGAATTATTCAGACACTAATATGAGTTACTGAGTACTTTCTATGAATTATTCAGATATCATGAACTACTATGAATTTATTTGGTAATTACTATAACATTTTCAATGGTTTCAATAAATTGTTAATTATCAAATACATCATTACAAACTACTTAATAATGAGCATGATTTATTTCGTAGTTATTATGAATTATTCAGTAGCTACTATGTATTATTCAGTATCAACAATGAATTATTCAGCAACTACTATAAACTATTTAGTATCTACTATGAACTACTAATAATTTATTTGGTAACTACTATCATACATTCAATAACTTCTTTTAAAGTCATTACCTATTATGAACTACTTAATAACTAGTATGATTTATTTAGTAGCTACAATGAATTATTCATATACTAATATGAAGTATTCAGCATTTACTAAGAATTTTGCAGTAACCACTATAAAGGATACAGTATCTACTATGTATTATTCAGTATTTATTATGAATTATTCAGTAGCTAGTGGAAATGATTCAGTATTAACTAGAAACTATTAATTGCTCATGGAACCACAATAAATTATTAGGTTTCTATTCTGAAGTATTCACTGTTAGAAGTAGAGAACTGGATTCCCATTTACACCCCTAGAGTTTATGAGGTCAATTCCTTTCCTCTCCCAGCTCTGCTGGTGAGGAAGCATTCTTCCAATAGCCCAGGCTTTTAAAATCTCACTGGACTGTCCTGCATGTTTACACAGGGCGGCTCTGGATTATTACACAGGATCACGATAATAGAGAGGCTGAAACACGGCTGCTGGAATGCTGTTGATGTCTGCACTTGAGTGCCGCTCTCACCAGGTGAGAGCTGAGAGCAGGACAGCACTCTGACCAAGTGGGCCATGCTTTCACTTTCCAGGCTGAGCCTCATTACCTCTGCAGGAGCCTCTTGGCCCTCATCACCAAGGCCCAGGGCTGTTCTAGCTGCTCTAGGCAGTGCTGTTCTGCAGAGCTCTAATGTCAGGTACCTGTGCTCATGTTGACCACACTAACTGACCAGTTGAATGGGCACTCTGGAGCAGTTGCATATGAACCTAAGGTCACCATGTCCAATGCCAAAAGTGGGCTAGAGGGGTATAAAGCCCCACAGCATTGGACCAGCAAAATTGGAACTGTGCTCTCTGGATGGAGCTCCATCTAATACCTTTGGGATGAGTTGGGGTGACCCAGAATTGACCATCCAACATCAGTACCTGACTTCACTAATGCTCAATCAAATCTATGCCTTTGAGGCTGATTTAATGATTTATCTATGCCTTTGAGGCTGATTTAATGGTTTAATATATGCCTTGGAGGCTGTTTTAGCTTTTGCTTTGAAGGGTGATCTAGTGAGTTATTTATTTGCGTATTTGATGATGTTAAGCCAATTAGGGCCTTAGCTTTGCGTCTCAGGTTTATTCACAGATTTCTCTTTGCATTTAGGTGCATTTACTAATTCACATTTGCCTTTGAGGCTTATTTAGTTATTTATCTTTGGATATGAGGCATTAATAGTGATTTATCTTTGTCTTTTAGGCCAATTTAATGATTTATCTTTGTTTTTTTTGGCATTTACTTTTTGCTTATATAATGTATTTTTCTCTTTATGGCTGATAGTGATTAGTTTGAAATCGGTTTTAGGCTGATTTAGTGATTTTTCTTTGTTTCAGGTTTATGTAGTGATTCAGTGATTTATTCTTTGTCTATTAAGCTGATTTTTGATTAATTATCTATGCCTTTGAGGCAGATTTAGTGAATTTATTTATGCTTGTGAGGCTGATTTAAGTTAAGTGATACTTTTTTAATCCCACAACCGGTGAAATTCCACCTCTGCATTTAACCCATCCGTGAAGTGAAACACCACATACACACTAGTGAATACACACACACTAGGGGGCAGTGAGCACACTTGCCTGGACTACCCACGGCGCCCGGGGAGCAATTGGGGGTTATAATGATTTATATGTGCCATTTATGCAGATTTAAGGATTCCTCTATGCCTTTGAGGCTGTTTAGGTGATTTAATTTAGCATTTTTAGGCTGATATAGTGATTCATCTTCTATTTTAGGCCAATTTACTCGTTTGTCTTTATGATCCTCACAGCAATGATCTAGTGTAACGCCTTCCCAGAAGAGTACAGGCTGTTATTGCAGCAAAGAGGGAAAAACTAACTATTAACACCCTTCATTTCAGAAGAAACTCTGGAATCCACAAACCTGTTGTAGGTAGCCAGACAGAATAACCTGTAAATAGTACAGTAATTACATCTAGTAGTTAATAGTAGTTATATACACATTTATGTCAAATAAATTCAACCTATTTCCGTGCAGAAAACTAAAAGCCAAATGAAAGGAAAGGGGGTCTGTCTGCTGTCTGCTGTGGGTGGCTGACAGACTTGCTTGTAATTCAGCCTATGTTGTTTCCAGACTCTCTTTCTCTCAATGGGGTTTGAAAAATTCACAATTTCTTTTGTAGGAAAATAAAAATCAGTTTGCCAAACATCCTCTGCTAACGTCCTCCTACCAGCCTGTCAGAGAAGCCTGCTGCAATGCTCAGGAGAGCACTGTCACACGTCTCTCAGCAGACAGCAGCGCTCTCATGCATTATTGAGGTCAGGGGCTGTAGAGTTTCTGCACTAAAGCCGGCCCACCGACATTCTGTCCAGCAGAGAGTGCTAGTGAGCCCTGCTCAGTGTCACGTTTTAAAAGCTCTGGACATAATTTTCTGACCAATGAATGCAAAAGAACTTGCAGGATTTAACATTTTTCGTTATAAGGATAAAGATTATAAGATAGATTTAAATAGCGTTTTTGGCTGATTTAACGATTTATCTATGCCTTTAAGGCTGATTTAGTGTTGTATGTTTGGGTTTTTGACCAATCTAATGATTTATCTTTGCTTTTTAGGGTGGTTTAGTGATTTTGTGTATATAATGATGTATCTGTCTTTATAGTTGATGGTGATCTATCTTTGAATTCAAAGCCAATTTAGGGATTTATCTCTGTGTTTCGGGTTTATTTAGAGATTTATCTTCGTGTTTAGGTGGATTTATTGATTCACCTTTGCCTGTGAAGCTTATTTAGTGATCGATCTTTGGATGAGGCATTTATAGTGATTTATCTTTGTCTTTTAGGCCAATTTAATGATTTATCTTTGGGTTTTTTTGGTGATTTAGTGATTTACTTTTTGCTTACATAATGTTGTATTTTTCTCTTTATGGCTGATTAGTTTGAAATTGGTTTTAGGCCGATTTTGTGATGTATCGTTGCGTTTTAGGCTGATTTCATGATTTATCTTTGGTTTTAGGCTGATTTATCAATTCATCTTTGTGTTTAAGGCTGATGTAGTGATTTATCTTCGTGTTTAAGGCTGATGTAGAGATTTATCTTTGTATTTAAGGCTGATGTAGTGATTTATCTTTGTGTTTGGACCAAAGCATCCCAGAGTGGGACCACTGATGTAGGTTCAATTTCAGGTTCCTGTTTTTCCTAAGTATCAGAAGCTGATCTTGGATCAGTATTCCTACTGAAGCTGTTGGGCTTTGAATATCTCCCATCATCTCTGCTGGCTTCTCTCATTTTGCCAGTGGTCCTGCACTAATTATGCGACAAATTAATTAGTCTCTCCACAATTAACTGTTTTTCCACCCACTCCCTCCACTCATTGAAATGCAAATGAGGGAAGCCAAATGTAATTTTTGATTAGGGAAAATTACACTGCACAGAATAAACGATTGGTCCCAGGGTGTGCTGTTACACCCCTCCGCAAATGTTATCACCGCTCATGAAAAAGAGTACAATTTGGGGGATCATGGGCAATAACTCTTGACTGGAAGAATGCATTTTGCAAGCTCTGCTGCAGCAAGTGACTCGTCCAGATGTCATTAAACAGATACCAGCAATGCTGTTCTTAAGACCACAGTTGTAAAAATGCAGAGCTGACCAGCATGACCTGCTTTGAGCTGCACCGCACTGACCACTACATAAGCTCCATGAAGCCCGTTTACACAATTTCAGGCATCTATACTTCAGTCTTCATTGGTCAGTGACCACAGGACCACTGTTGTCCAGATATTATTTGGGTGGTGGTCCATTTTCAGCACAGCAGTGACACTGACTGTTACTGCTAGGTTGTAAGTAGAACACTACAAAAAAACATCCAGCCAAGAGCAGCTCTGTGGTCAGAAACTGACCATTAATGAAGGATTAGAGGATACTTAACACAAACTGTGCATCATCAGATAAGCAGCAGTCCAAACTCCAGCAAGGTGGAGCTACAAAAGAGGGGCTTCTGATAAAATGGCCATGGAATGTATGTTTGAGACATTATTTGCCTCATAATATCAAACTCAACATTAGATCCATGATGATTTGTTGATTTTGTGAAACACAAATCAAGCTCTATAATGTTGATACGATCCACACAGTCATTCTGACAGACTGTAATACACTACAGGAAGCGTACGGGGTGGTATGACTTCTATTGTTTCATTTAAAAAGCCTCTATAATGTTCATATGATCCACACAGTCATTCTGACAGACTGTAATACACTACAGGAAGTGTAGGGGGCGATATGGTTTCTGCTGATTCATTTAAAAAAGCTCCACCAAGTTTTAAAAGTTCCTGCATTTTTAAGCGGATAAGACGTAAACAGAGTTGTTCAGAGTTGTTCAGTGTGAAATGCTCTGTTGTAGAGAAACTTACAGAGTCAGAATCGTTCACAGTGGTGGTGAGAGGAACCAGGCGTCCACCTCTAAAAGTCAACGAGATCAAAATCAAACCCTGGATTAATGATCCCGTCAGAGTCAGACTGGGATGAATAAATCAAATGTCATATCTTCTCCAGATCTGGACTGCAGCAGCTTCAGCAGCCTGACAGAATGTTCAGCTTCCTAAACTGACTGAGCTCCTCAGAAAGACCCTCATATACTTTCAGTACAGAAATACACGCCTGAGGGCTTTGGTTTAGACCCACTTTTAAGTGGAAAATAGGCAGAGTCTCTCGGCTCTCCTAGGTCAGTCTGTGTTGGTTATAGAATTGATTAGAATAATGTTAAATATGCACATGTTTTTGGACAAAATTCTTACAATATTTACATCTTTATTGAATTTTTACTTTTTAAAAATATTTTAAATATATTTTTTTCATATTGCAGTGCTGAGTAAATAGATCTGGTCACAAATAGTTTTGTGTTCCATCCATCCATCCATCCATCCATCCATCCATCCATCCATCCATCCATCCATCTTCCGCTTCTCCGGGGTTCAGGTCGCGGGTGCAGCATCTTAAGCAATGAGGCCCAGACCTCCGTTTCCCCAGCCACTTCCACTAGCTCTCCAAGGGGGATTCCGAGGCGCTCCCAGGCCAGCTGGGCAATATAGTCACGCCAGCATGTCCTGGGTCTTCCCCGGGGTCTCCTCCCTGGTGGACTTGCTTGTAACACCTCCCAAGGGAGGCGTCCAGGAGGCATCCTAACCAGATGCCCGAACCACCTCAACTGGCTCCTCTTGACGTAAAGAAGCAGTGGCTCTACTCCGAGTCCCTCCCGGATGACCAAACTTCTCACCCTATCTCTAAGGGAGAGTCCAGACACCCTGCGGAGGAAACTCATTTCGCCCGCTTGTATTTGCGATCTTATTCTTTCGGTCATTACCCAAAGCTCATGACCATAGGTGAGGGTGGGAATGTAGATCGACCGGTAAATCGAGAGCTTTGCCTTGTGGCTCAGCTCTTTCTTTACCACAACAGACAGGTAAAGAGTCCACATCACTGCTGACCCAGCACCAATCCGCCTGTCAATCTCCTGCTCCCTTGTACCATCACTCGTGAACAAGACCCCGAGACACTTGAATTCCTCCACTTGAGGCAAGAGCCTATCCCCGACCCAGAGAGGGCTCTCCACCCTTTTCCGCCAGAGAACCATGGTCTCGGATTCAGAGGTACTGATTCTCATCCCGGCCGCTTCACACTCGGCTGCAAACCGATCCAGCGAAAGCTGAAGTTCACGGCCTGATGTCCCCAATAGAACCACACCATCTGCAGACAGCAGTGATGTGACCCTGAGGTCACCAAACCGGACACCCTCCGTCCCCTGACTGCGCCTAGAAATTCTATCCATAAAAATTATGAATAGAATCGGTGACTGAGTGACAGGTGACCTGAGTCCAACTATTCCCGTGTCTCCAGACTCTGCCTCCTCACTGGAGAACGTTTCGGTGGGATTGAGAAGGTCCTCAAAGTATTCCTTCCACTGCCCAATGACCTCTTCAGTCGAAGTCAGCAGCACACCATCTCCAATATATACCGTGCTAGTGGCACACTGCTTTCCCCTTCTGAGTCGCCTGACGGTTTGCCAGAATCTTTTCGGAGCGACTTAAAGTGACTTAAAGTCACTTTCCAAGGCCTCACCAAACTCCTCCCACACCCGGGTTTTTGCCTTGGCGACGACTGAAGTCGCAGATCGCTTGGCCTGTCGATACCTGTCATCTGCCTCTGGTGTCCCACAGGCCAACCATGGACTCCTTCTTCAGCTTGACGGCATCTCTCACCTGGGGTGTCCACCACCGGGTTCGAGGATTACCGCCCCGACAGGCACCAAGTACCTTGCGGCCACAGCTACAGTCAGCCGCTTCAACAATGGCCCATTCTGAGTTGATGTCCCCCACCTCCCCCGATATCTGGTCAACGTTCTGACGGAGGTGTGAGTTGAAGATCAATCTGACAGGTTCTTCTGCCAGACGTTCCCAGTAAATCCTCACTATACGTTTGGGTTTGCCCGGTCTGACTGGCATTTTCCCCCACCACCTGATCCAACTCACCACCAGGTGGTGATCAGTTGACAGCTCAGCTCATCTCTTTACCCGAGTGTCCAAAACACATGGCCGCAAGTCCGATGACACGACTACAAAGTCAATCATTCAACTGCGGCCTAGGGTGTCCTGGTGCCACGTGCACTTATGGACATCCTTGTGTTCAAACATGGTGTTTGTGATGGACAAACTGTCTCTCTTCCTCTCTCTCCCTGCTCTCTCTTCCTTGCTCTCCATCTTTTCTGCTTTCTCTCTCTCTCCCCCTCTCTCCCCATCTTTCTCTCTGCTTTCTCTCTCTTTCTCTACTCTCTCATCCACTCTCATCCTCTCTCTCTCTCTCTCTCTCCCTCGCTCTCCATCTTTTCTGCTTTCTCTCTCTTTCTCCTCTCTCTAAATCTTACTCTCTGCTTTCTCTCTCCCTGCCTACTCTCTCTCTCCATCTTTCTCTCTGCTTTCTCTACTCTCTCATCCACTCTCATCCTCTCTCTCTCTCTCTCTCTCTCTCACTCTCTACTCTCTCTTCCTCGCTCTCCATCTTTTCTGCTTTCTCTCTCTTTCTCCTCTCTCTAAATCTTTCTCTCTGCTTTCTCTCTCCCTGCCTACTCTCTCTCTCCATCTTTCTCTCTGGTTTCTCTTTCTCTCACTCTCTCTACTCTCTCATTCACTCTCATCCTCCCTCCCCCTCTCTCTCTATTACAGTGTTGGAGCAGGATATTGTAAGGGTTCATGACCTTATGATAAATCAAAATGTCCCTGCTTTACAGAGAGTTTTAACTACAAAGCATCAGGAATTAGGTGCCATTTTAAATGAGAAAGCAAAAGGGGCTCTGGTTAGACCATGGTTTCTGTCTCTTAATGATATGGATGCTCCCACTGCTTTCTTTTTTAATTTAGAAAGATCCACTGTTGATTGTCAGTCTTTGGCATTGCTGCGGAAGGATGATGGTTCTGTTACCTCAGATCCCATTGAGATGCGGAGGCTAGTGGAACGTTTCTACTCTGACTTGTTCACAGCTGGAGGTACGGACCAGTATTGCTCTGAAGTGCTGCTTGCAGATCTTCCCAAGGTCGATCAAGAGCTCTCTGACTTTTGAAGAGGTGACAGAAGCTGTGCATCAGCTCACCTCTGGACGAGCACCAGGAATTGATAGTCTACCTGTGGACTTTTACAAAGCCTTCAGGGGGTCAATGGGAAAGATCTCAGCATTCTGCAAGCTAGCTTTGATGCCAACATGCTTCCACAGAGCTGCCAGCGTGCTGTCCTCTCTCTTCTGCTGAAGAAGGGTGACCTCTGCCTGTTGAAGAACTGGCGGCCTCTGTTGCTCCTTGGCGCTGACTGTAAAATCCTGTCACGCTGTATTACTAATAGACTTAAAAAGGTTTTAGACTCAGTTGTACATGTAGACCAGTCACACTGTGTATCACAGAGGTCAATTTATGATAACTTATTTCTTATTAGGGATATGTTGGATTTTGCTAGACTTTCTGGTTCTGAGTTTGGCCTTCTGTCCTTCAATCAAGAAAAGGCTTTTGATTGTGTTAATCATGAGTACTTGTTTAATACTTTGAGAGCCTTTGGTTTTGGGGAGGGGTTTATATCCTGGGTAAGGTTACTGTACACTGGTGCTTCTTGCATGATTAAGGTAGGAGGTGGTCTCAATCATCCAGTCCCAGTTAGCAGGGGGATTAGGCAGGGCTGTCCACTGTCAGGACAGCTCTACTCTATTGCAGTTGAGCCTTTTCTCTGTTTCCTGAGGAAGAAGCTGTCAGGTTTGCAGTGTGGGATCAATTCCATTAAACTGTCTGCTTATGGTGATGATATTACAGTGGTGATGCGTCATGATGCTGATGTTAAATGTTTGACAGAGTCTTTAAAAACTTATGAACAAGCCTCATCTGCAAGACTAAACTGGGATAAGACAGAAGCTTTATGGTGTGGTCTGAGTGGGAATAGGTCTCTTACACTACTTCCAGATGGTGCACAGCGGGGTAGGAAGGGGTTGAAGTTTTTAGAGGTCTGGTTAGGAACTAAGGAAGCTAAGGCTAAGAACTGGGAGGGGATAATGGAGTGCATGTCAAGTTGCTTAAATGGTCATGATTGCGTCCCCAGTTATCATATAGGGGGTGGGTTCTTGTCACTTGTTAACTGTACTAAACCCACCTGGAGAACTGATTAATGCCATTCAGGGGGTGCTGATGGACTTTTTCTGGAGTGGTCAACACTGGTTGAGAGCTGCAGTGTTGTATCTTCCTGTGCAGGAGGGTGGACAAGGGCTGATGGATATCTGCTCCAGAGTTGCTCTCTTACACTTACAGGCAGTGAAGCGGCTGCTGTATCACCAACATCATGCTTGGATGGATCTGGCCTATGCCTTTCTGCAAGTTGCTGGTCACATGGGCCTGGACAGACACCTGTTCTCCCTTTCACTGGGAACAGTGGACTTAGGAAGTTTGACTCCTTTTTACTTAGCAGCTGCAGAGGCCTGGCAGCTTTTTTCTTTTTCAAGGGAGAGCTGCGTAGTTCCATCCAAGTGGATCTTCGAGGAACCTTTTGTTTTTCAACTCTGTTCTTCCGACAATGTCTCGGGTCTCTGGTGCACTGAAGGTCAAGCTTCTCGGAAGATGGAATCAGTAAACTTAGCCATGTATGGGTACAGCATGGATCACAGCGGAACCCCCCACCCCCCTCTCTCCCCATTCTCTCCATGTTTCTGTCTGGTCTTTCTCTCTCCTCTCTCCCTACTCTCTTTCTTCATCCTTCTGCTCTCCACTCTCTCTCCATCTTTCTCTCCCCACTCTTTTTCTTCCTCTCTCTCCATCTTTCTGCTTTCTCTCTCTGTCTCTACTATCTCTCCATCTTTCTCTCTGCTTTCTTTCTCACTCTCTCATCCACTCTTCTCGTCCCTCCCACCGTCCCTCTCTCTCCCTACTCTCTCTGTCTGTCTTTTACCTCTCTCTCCATCTTTCTCTCTGCTTTCTTTCTCACTCTTTCATCCACTCTCATCCTCCCTCCCTCTCTCTCTCTTTCTTCTCTCTCTATCTTTCTGCTTTCTCTCTCTCTCTCTCTGCTCTCCATCTTTCTCTCCCCACTCTTTCTCTTCTTCTCTCTCTTTCTGCTTTTCTCTCTCTCCCCTCTCTCCTTCACTTTGCCTTCTCTCTCTCTCTCTACTCTCTCTCCATCTTTCTTTCTGCTTTCTTTCTCACTCTCTCATCCACTCTCCTCGTCCCTCCCTCCCTCTCGTTCTCTGCTTTCTTTCTCTCTCTCTCATCCACTCTCATCCTCCCTCCCTCATCCTCTCTCTCCATCTTTCTCTCCCTACTCTCTCTTCCTCTCTCTTTCTCACTCTCTCATCCACTCTTCTCGTCCCTCCCACCGTCCCTCTCTCTCCCTACTCTCTCTGTCTGTCTTTTACCTCTCTCTCCATCTTTCTCTCTGCTTTCTTTCTCACTCTTTCATCCACTCTCATCCTCCCTCCCTCTCTCTCTCTTTCTTCTCTCTCTATCTTTCTGCTTTCTCTCTCTCTCTCTCTGCTCTCCATCTTTCTCTCCCCACTCTTTCTCTTCTTCTCTCTCTATCTTTCTGCTTTTTCTCTCTCTCCCCTCTCTCCTTCACTTTGCCTTCTCTCTCTCTCTACTCTCTCTCCATCTTTCTTTCTGCTTTCTTTCTCACTCTCTCATCCACTCTCCTCGTCCCTCCCTCCCTCTCGTTCTCTGCTTTCTTTCTCTCTCTCTCATCCACTCTCATCCTCCCTCCCTCATCCTCTCTCTCCATCTTTCTCTCCCTACTCTCTCTTCCTCTCTCCATCTTTCTCTCTCTCTACTCTCTCACCCCTCTCCATCTTTCTCTCTCTCTACTCTCTCTCCCCTCTCCATCTTTCTCTCTGCCCCCCCCAACCCCCCCACCCCCCTCTCTCCCCATGTTTCTGTCTGGTCTTTCTCTCTCCTCTCTCATCCCATTTCCCTGCCTCCTTCTCTCTCCCTACTCTTTCTTTATCCTTCTGCTCTCCACTCTCTCTCCATCTTTCTCTCCCCACTCTTTCTCTTTCTCTATCTCTACTATCTCTCCATCTTTCTCTCTGCTTTTTTTTCACTCTCTCATCCACTCTTCTCGTCCCTCCCACCGTCCCCCTCTCTCCCTATTCTCTTTGTCTGTCTTTTCCCTCTCTCCATCTTTCTCTCTGCTTTCTTTCTCACTCTTTCATCCACTCTCATCCTCCCTCCCTCTCTCTCTTTCTTCTCTCTCCATCTTTCTGCTTTCTCTCTCTCTCGCTGCTCTCTCTCCATCTTTCTCTCCCCACTCTTTCTCTTCTTCTCTCTCTATCTTTCTGCTTTTTCTCTCTCTCCCCTCTCTCCATCTCTCTGCCTTCTCTCTCTCTACTCTCTCTCCATCTTTCTGCTTTCTCTCTCTCTCCCCTCTCTCTCCATCTTTCTCTCCCCACTCTCTCTCTTCCTCTCTCCTTCTTTCTGCTTTCTCTCTCTCTCTACTCTCTCTCCATTTTTCTCTCTGCTTTCTTTCTCACTCTCTCATCCACTCTCCTCATCCCTCACACCCCCCTCTCTCTCCATCTTTCTCTCCCCACTCTCTTCCTCTCTTCTTCTCTCTCCTCGTCCCTCCCACCCTCTCTCTCTTTCTGCTTTCTCTCCCCACTCTCTTCCTCTCTCCCCCTCTCTGCTTTCTCTCTGCTTTCTTTCTCACTCTCTCATCCACTCTCGTCGTCCCTCCCACCCTCTCTCTTTCTGCTTTCTGTCTCATTCTCTCTCCCTTCTCTCCTTCTCTCTTCTCTCATCCACTCTTCTCGTCCCTCCCACCGTCCCCCTCTCTCCCTATTCTCTTTGTCTGTCTTTTCCCTCTCTCTCCACCTTTCTCTCTGCTTTCTTTCTCACTCTTTCATCCACTCTCATCCTCCCTCCCTCTCTCTCTTTCTTCTCTCTCCATCTTTCTGCTTTCTCTCTCTCTCGCTGCTCTCTCTCCATCTTTCTCTCCCCACTCTCTCTTCTTCTCTCTCTATCTTTCTGCTTTTTCTCTCTCTCCCCTCTCTCCATCTCTCTGCCTTCTCTCTCTCTACTTTCTTTCTACTTTCTTTCTCACTCTCTCATCCACTCTCCTCGTCCCTCCCTCCCTCTCATTCTCTGCTTTCTTTCTCACTCTTTCATCCACTCTCATCCTCCCTCCCTCTCTCTCTACTCTCTCTCCATCTTTCTGCTTTCTCTCTCTCTCCCCTCTCTCTCCATCTTTCTCTCCCCACTCTCTCTCTTCCTCTCTCTCCTTCTTTCTGCTTTCTCTCTCTCTACTCTCTCTCCATTTTTCTCTCTGCTTTCTTTCTCACTCTCTCATCCACTCTCCTCATCCCTCCCACCTCCCACTCTTTCTCTTCTTCTCTCTCTATCTTTCTGCTTTTTCTCTCTCTCCCCTCTCTCCATCTCTCTGCCTTCTCTCTCTCTACTCTCTCTCCATCTTTCTGCTTTCTCTCTCTCTCCCCTCTCTCTCCATCTTTCTCTCCCCACTCTCTTCCTCTCTCCCCCTCTCTGCTTTCTCTCTCACTCTCATCCACTCTCGTCGTCCCTCCCACCCTCTCTCTCTCTCTCTCTACTTTCTTTCCCTCTCCCCCCTCTCTCCTTCTCTCTCCTCGTCCCTCCCACCCTCTCTCTTTCTGCTTTCTCTCTCTCACCACTTTCTCTCTCTCTCTCTCTCTCTCTCTCTCTCCCGCCCTCCCTCCCTCCCTCCCTCTCTGAGCACTTCATCTCTCCTGTCCCTCGCTCCACACCTCTGATGCTCTTCTTCTGAATAAATAACCTGCGCTTTGATCACCGGGGGGATGCGGCATGTCACAGGAACGCAGCTATAGCCGTCAGAGTTAAATGAAGCTCAGAGTAGAAAGTGCTGCTACAGAGATTAGCTGGCTTTTTTTTAGCTTCATTTTAGGAGTTAATTAAACGCCGGGTGACGAGTGCTCACCTTCATCGTGGCCGTTCGCTATAAAGAAGGAAGCCTTCAGACCAACTTGGGCACAAAATCCTGTCTTTACAGACCATCCTTATGAGTCATTCACCTAATTAAGCTCTCTTCAGTTATTTCTCTTCTGGGGTGCAGTTAACAGCCACTAATAAGACTGTCAGTTAAGCTCTGCGCTAATGTGTAAATGCTAATGCATAGCCCACGTAAACATAAGAGCTGAAAGTGACTGCAGCATCCAGAAAGCTTTCACAGTGACACCAGGAAAGGTACAAAACTATGAAGAAGCTGCTAATTACGGTCATTAGTGCTTAAAGAAGAATTATAGCTTATTTAAGGAGCATACGGCGCAGGACTAGATCCTTCAAGATGGCAGCAACTGATTTTGAAAGGAAGAGTTTAAAACGGCGCTCAGACAGAGCAGAGCGAGGGATGAAAATCATACCCACCTTAAAATCCTTTCTAGAACAGGTTTTAAGATTCTTTTATTAGTCTTGAACATCTTACTGCAGCCCCCTAGTGGCCATTCGGTCAGCAAATTGGAAACGGACTCCAGTATTAATTTTACTCACAATATTTTTCTTCTTAGCTCTGATAGCAGATGAGCTCACTCTGTTGGCTCTCTATGTGAAAGGTTGAGCTGCTAGTGAGCAACGAGGGGTGAAAGAAATCCTCCCTTCCATGAAAACAACTCGCATCTTTTCGCAAAGACAACCACAAAGCCTATCGTATTATTAAGTGCCATCAAAGGTGTCCAGGTCACAGATTTGGGGTCAGTTGGGGGCTGCAGGTTAGGGAACAACCCTTGAGACTGGAGGATTGTGGGTTTGATCCCCTGAGCTGACAGTACGTGACTGCGCTTAAGCAAGACACCTAACCCCCAACTACTCTGTGTCCTGTGGATAGGGCTGCCCACTGCTCCAGGCAAACGTGCTCACTGCCCACTAGTGTGTATGTAGGTGTTTGACTGCAGAGGTGGGCTAAATGCGGAGGTGAATTTCCCAGTTATGGGATTAATAAAGAGTAATCCAGGTCATCCAGCTCAGGTCACCATAGAGCTAGGGGCCAGTTACAGTTACTATGGCGACCACGTGTTAGAATTCTTAGAAAACATGAGCGACTGATTTTTAAAAAAGTATCTTAAGTCGCATTTAACATCGCATGTGAATTAAATCAGTGCCTTCTCTTCTTTCACTTTGCCGTCTGTTATTAATTTCCCGTCGTGTTCTGTTTATTCTACTTTGACATACTTTATCTGAGTCAAATCTTGTCTTTTAATTGTAGTGATTCTTGGTATTTTGCTTGTATCTCGATCTACCCGTGTTAACCTTCCTGCTAGAGAGGTGAATAAATATTATCATTAATCTATTAGCAGGAGAAATCATGGCCTTGCAGACGCTGCAGTGCAGAGAGGTTTATTCTCCTAAAATGGTGAGGTCGAGGTGCTCCTTGTCTCGGCAGGAGAAGAAAAGCTAATTACATGCTTCTGACAGCCACAGTCGATAAAGCAGCGCTCCCTGGAGGACCGTATCCCCTGGAAACTGAGGCCAGGTCTGCCGCCCACAGGAGGAGAGAGAGCCACTCACGACAGCATCCCAGGAGAATGAACATTTCTTTCTCTGTCTTCATATAGTCTCTCTCTCTTTCTCTCTCTCTCTCTTGCTTTTCTCCATCACTCTATCTTCACACGAGTGCTGTGTCTGACTGAGGACTGCTTTCATGGACTATAAGGCCTGATTCCTGCTTAAAATGGATTAATTACACCACCGAAGAAGTCAAAGAAATTAAACATAATACGGAGAAACATTAGTGTAGTGTGTGCCTTTATGTGACTATAGACACCTAACGGGCCATTTCATTCCACCTCCTCATATCTACACTCTGTCCATTTATCCACTCTACTCAGCATATAGGAGCACTTGGGAGTTCTACAATTACAGACTGTATTCCATCTGTTTCTCTGCATACTTTGTTACCCTGTTCTTCAGTGGTCAGCCCCCCCACAGAGCAGGTATTATTTAGGGTCATTCTCAGCACTGCAGTAACACTGATGTGGTGGTGGTGGTGGTGTGTTAGTGTGTGCTGTGCTGGTCTGAGTGGACCATGTCATCACCATGTTTACAAGCACAACTCTCTAGCTCTTCTGATCTGTTACAGTCACATGTCGTTCTTGATAGATTTGCCTGCATTTTGCCCATCATCTTGTGATCGCTGCTTCTGGAAATAATCCAACATCTGATTTACTTGACATTTTAACAGTTTTTTTTACTTAGTTGCAATTTTTGCTAATTAGTCAATTAGAAGGAAGACTGAGGCCCAATCCCATTTCACCTCCCTACCACTTAGCCCTTACCCCTCCGTTTCGTATGTTCATGTCTAGAGGTGGGGTGTCCCGATTTGTGTTAAGATCTTAGTTTAATGTTGTTTCATTGTATTATGGTTGGTTTCATCATAACAAGCATAAAAAAAGCTAATACTACGCTAATGTCTCAGTAGCTAGCTAGCTAAACTTCCTGTTGGAGGAGCAGGGAAATTCAAAAAAGAAGCTGGTGAATATCTGACTTCAGCTTCACATCACTGAAGAATTAGAGGTGGGGGATAATAAATAATTGTCCCTCTTTGAAGATCATATGATTCCCTAAATGTAACTAAAGCCTGGCAGTGAGGAGCTGAACTTTACCTTCCTCTGCTGTTACTCCAGACTGGCAGAGTCACCTATTCTACACCTACACCTACAGCGCTAGTAGCTCTGAAGTATGAAGTAATGCTCTTTTTATTTGAGGGTCCGATTTCGTAGGGAAGATTTCAACCACTACCCCTTATAACTCAGCTCCAAGGGGAAAGGTATTATTTGTGAGATGAACCAATTGATCTGACTCTTGATCTGAAGACAGGGACTAGTGTACAGCTGTAAATACCAGCATCACATTTCCTGCCAATCAGCTGAAGCATTTAATAGCAAACTCTGTGACACTGTGTGTTATATTCCACCTCTACAGCAGATTCGGATTTAAAATATAATGTTTCTGGCCGGGTCGCGCCTGGACAGGTCGGGTTGGGCTGGTGAGAGTCATGTTTGGGCTTTAATTCATGCTAGAGTCTCCATTCCCTTTCACAAACACATGCTGTGAACCTACTGAAAGGCTCCCACACATCTGGATCTATATGTCTGAGTCCTGTGTAAGTGAGACTGCTCCAGCTGTCCAAATGATCACAGCTGGAAGCAGAAAGCAAAATCTGACCTCGGATCATTGAGAAATGTGATAACTGAGCTCCAGAGGCTGCTTGGTGTCCCAGCAGCATTCGAGACTTGTAAACGTTAGCATAAGAGCCTGCAGGGGGGGGGCAAGGATCTTGATTACATTCTGATTGATTTTAGCTGCTCACGACAAATCAAATTATTGAACATTGCAAGATATGGCAAATCAAAATGTTCCACAGACGTCACTGGGAGCACCATTCACACTGAAAAGGACACATTATGCATAAATGTGTAATATAAATCAGGTTTATCATTTGTAATGAACTCTGATAGCACAGATGCTACACTACAGGTGCAATTGCTGAAGGTTTTGATGCTTTGAACTTTTGTTGATTTTGAGGCTGTTTAAAGTGAGCTGTGTTTGTAACACTAACATTAACATATTACTTGACCCTGATACCTAACACTGACATAACTATGTCATTAATATGCCATGGCAGATGTGGCCATGGAAGTGAGTAGAACACCTGAATTCAATGATTTGGATGAGTGAGTGAATACTTTTGGCAATATAATACATATAGCAAGGTTCAAATAAACCTTGGTGGTGACAGGGAGGTGGAGCAAGGAACTCTCTGTCCCTCTCAGCTCAGGTGGTTCACTCTGCCTTAATGAGAGCCAGCTGATGCTGATCTAACGACGGTATAAGCGACTTTAAAAAAGAGCTGGGAGGGAGCAGAGGAAGAGAGGGATGAGCAGCAACTACAGACTGACGGGCTGAAAATCCTAGTTCATTGAAAACTTCAGCTTTGAAGCCACTGAAAAGTGGTCAGATTTGGTTGTGAGTTCTGTTTTTTGTCTGGTGTGGAAATAAGCCCTGCTTCTAGCATCCTTCTTGTGCTCGGGGCAGCACAGGCTGCACTGCAATCACATATTTTTGTGATTTAAGAACAAGTATTTTAAGGAGGTGGGAACAAGTCACTATGTTGCAAGTAACAACTAAGTCACAAGTTTTGACACTCAAGTCCCGAGTCAAGACAGTCAAATCTTGATGATTTGAGTCTTGGGTCTATACAGTCAAGTCTTAATTCTAGTCCCAAGTCAAGATAGTCACGTCTCAGTTCAAGGTTTCAGTTCAAGTCCCCTGTTAGTATGGGCAAGTTTTGATTCATTCCTCATTTGAGGACTTGAATCAAGTCCTGAGTTAGTACAGGCAAGCCTCAATTAAATCCCCTATACAGAACAAGTAGTGCAAGTACACATGTAAAGAATCCATCCATCCATCCATCCATCCATTATCTTCCGAGCTTCCGAACTTCTCACCCTATCTCTAAGGGAGAGTCCAGACACCCTGCGGCGGAAACTCTTTTCGGCCAATTGTATTCGCGATCTTATTCTTTCGGTCATTACCCAAAGCTCATGACCATAGGTCGAGGGTGGGAATGTAGATCGACCGGTAAATCGAGAGCCTTGCCTTATGGCTCAGCTCTTTCTTTACCAGAACAGACCGGTAAAGAGCCCGCATCACTGCTGACCCAGCACCAATCCGCCTGTCAATCTCCCGCTCCCTTGTACCATCACTCGTGAACAAGACCCCGAGATACTTGAACTCCTCCACTTGAGGCAAGAGCCTATCCCCGACCCAGAGAGGGCTCTCCACCGTTTTCCGCCTGAGAACCATGGTCTCAGATTTAGAGGTACTTATCCTCATCCTGGCCGCTTCACACTTGGCTGCAAACCGTTCCAGTGAAAACTGAAGTTCGCGGCCTGATGTCCCCAATAGGACCACATCATCTGCAGACAGCAGCGTTGTGACCCAGAGGTCACCAAACCGGACACCCTCCATCCCCTGACTGCACTTAGAAATTCTATCCATAAAAATTATGAATAGAATCGGTGACAAAAGGCAGCCCTGACGGAGTCCAACTCTCACTGGGAACGAGTCTGACTTACTGCCGGCTATGCGAACCAAACTCCAGCTTTGTTTATACAGGGCCCGAATGGCTCGTAGCAAAGAGCCATGTACCCCGTACTCCCGAAGCACCTCCCACAGAATACCCTGGGGAACACAGTCGAATGCCTTCTCCAGATCCACAAAGCACATGTGGACTAGTTGGGCAAACTCCCATGAACCCTCCAGAATCCTGGAGAGGGTGAAGAGTTGGTCCAGTGTTCCACTACCAGGGCGGAACCCGCACTGCTCCTCCTGGACCCGAGGTTCGACTATAAGCCGGACTCTCTTCTCCAGTACCCCTGCATAGACCTTACCAGGCAGGCTGAGGAGTGTGATTCCCCTGTAGTTGGAACACACCCTCCGGTCCCCTTTTTTAAAAAGATGCACCACCACCCCAGTCTGCCAATCCAGTGGCACCGCCCCAGATGTCCACGCAATGTTGAAAAGGCGTGTCAGCCAAGACAGCCCCACAACATCCAGAGCCTTGAGGAACTCAGGTTTTCCTCAAGTGCGAGAGGTGTGAGTTGAAGATCAATCTGACAGGTTCTTCTGCCAGATGTTCCCAGCAAACCCTCACTATACGTTTGGGCTTGCCTGGTCTGACCGGCATCTTCCCCCACCACCTGATCCAACTCACCACCAGGCATGATAAGTTGACAGCTCAGCTCCTCTCTTTACCCGAGTGTCCAAAACACATGGCCGCAAGTCCGATGACACGACTACAAAGTCAATCATTGAACTGCGGCCTAGGGTGTCCTGGTGCCATGTGCACTTATGGACATCCTTGTGTTCAAACATGGTGTTCATGATGGACAAACTGTGGTTTGCACAGAAGTCCAAAAACTGAACACCACTCAGGTTCAGATCAGAGAGGCCATTCCTCCCAATCACACCCCTCCAGGTCTCACTGTCATGCCCACCTGAGGGTTAAAGTCCCCCAGTAGGACAATAGAGTCTCCAGGAGTAGCACTTTCAAGCACCCTTCCCAAGGACTCTAAGAAAGCTGGGCACTCTGAACTGCTGTTCGCTGCATGAGCACAGACAGCAGTCAGGACCCGTTCCCCAACCTGAAGGCGTAGGGAAGCTACCCTCTCGTCCACCGGAGAAAACCGCAACATACAGGCACAGAGTCGAGGGGCTATGAGAAAGCCCACACCTGCCCACCGCCTCTCACCATGGGCAACTCCAGAAAAGGATAAAGTCCAGCCCCTCTCAAGGAGATTGGACCCAGAGCCCAAGCTGTGTGTTGAGGTGAGCCAGACTATATCTAGCCGGTATCTCTCAACCTCGTGCACCAACTAAGGCTCCTTTCACGCCAGTGAGGTAACGTCCAAGTTCCAAAAGCCAGTTTCAGCAACCGAGGATCAGAACGCCAAGGCCCACACCTTCGGACACTGCCCGATGCACAAAGTACCAAACCCCTACTACTGCCCCTCCCATTGGTGGTGGGTCGATGGGAGGGGGGACTCATGTAACTCCTTCGGGCTGGGGCCGGCCGGGCAGCATGAGTAAATGCCCGGCCACCAGACGCTCACTGGTGAGCCCTTCCCCCAGGCTGGGTATACAAGTCCTGTTCTTGTCTTTTCATAGGGGTTATTATGGATCACACTTTGTCTGACCTGTCACCTAGGACCAGTTTGCCATGGGAGATCCTATCAGGAGCTTTTGCTCCAGACAACATAGCTCCTAGGATCATTCAAGTACGCAAACCCCTCCACCACGATAAGGTGGTGATCCATGGAGAGGACATGTAAAGAATTTCCAAAAAACCCCCAAATAAATAAATAAATAAATATTTTTTCATGCCATCTGGTAGCATGACGTTAAAATGAAAACTAGCTCAGCAGACTAAATATTTTATTTATACAACAGAAGAAACCAAAATGGCTGCTCTGAATAAGTTTAAGAAAAGGCAGCAAAATGAGGGTGACTGTATGAAGGCTCCTAGATTGGATGCACTGTGGTAGTTTCAGAGCGAGTGTGCACACACACCACATCACTATGGAAACACCTAATTATGATTAACTGAATCAGAGCAACAATTAAAGACCACTGAAGTATTTTACGCTGCTTTAGTATGCAAGTTCATGCGTTCATGTATTAAAATACCCCCAACTGCACTGAGAAATCACATTACTAACGAAGATTCGAAGATCAAAAGGCATAAATAGCTGCTTAGTGGACTGCATTTACTTTTTAACAGCACAGACACAAATTATGAAAGCATCTATAGAGTTTGGCTTATAATACCACAGAGACTGATCATGTAATCTTCACTAAATGTGTTTAGCTTGCTAGCATGCAGTCTGTTTGATTTAGCTCCTGGGAGAAGCTCATGCAGAGGCTAAAATGAGGCATGTGAAGTAAGTGAATGATGTATTATTGAACCGCTGCTCGGTTAAACACCAGACGATATTCTGTAGGATTTGCTAATAATGCAGAAATCTGGTCTAATTAACAAGCTTTACTTGATGAACCCCCATTTGGCCTGCTGGTCACACTGCTGCCGTGCGGGAGGCGGCCTTGCGGATCCCCAATTAAAATCAGCTTCTTACAATCGGAGGGCTTATTTTAAAATAGTGCTAGAAGAGAAAAAAAAAAAAAAAAAAAAATTCACAGCATGGATAGATCTTGGCAGATTTAAAGCAGCGGTGTGACAGCACTAGATGAGCTCTATCAGACTGATTTAATGGAAAAATCAAAGCCATTGGATTAAACTGTGTAGGTGAGTCTAGATGGAAGGATTTTTTTAAAAAGCAGCGAGAAGATCATCTTTTCAATGACATGAATTTTGTTCGCTATTTGTCAAGCCAACTTCTTGGATCTCCTTTGGCAAGATGATATAAAACCATTAGTGCATTACTGCACTCAAATCCTCCACCAGTCACTGAAATTGACATTTTTGTGTGATTAACATATTAAACCTAATATGAATATGCTTATTATCCCATAATCATCATGGCTGTCCATATTAAACTACAATAAATTGCTTTCAGCTCCATCTGTGCCAGATTTCTTATGCATTGATGTTGTATAAAAGCAAAGCAAAATAATGACTTTTAAAAACCAAACTGCATATTACCATGCTACATAAAAAGGCTACTATGTTGTTGATTAATTATATTTTCAGGGTGATATGAGATCTGTTAAGCACTACAATGACAGCGAATGTGTCTAAAGCAAGAGCAGTGATGAAACCAGGCTTGAACCCCAGTCTCCAGCATGTTGAGTGACTTAACCACTCCACTATACAGCCAATGGCATAATACATATGTGCATGGCTCAAAAACTACTTTACATATCCTTAATCCTACTAACCATTTGTTGCATGTGCTTATCCCCGGGCCCTGCTGACAGCCATAAGAGCTGGCATGAAGGTGGTACTCAACGCTGAGCAAGAATGAAACCCCACAAGGAGAAAAGGAGAACCGTGAAGGGTTGGTGGACATTGCGGCAATCCTGAGCCTGGCCTCCTGGGTGCCACCTCCTGTTCTGTTCCACTTTGAGGCCGCTAGACTACACCTCATGCTCGACCTGGGCAGCTGAACTGGGGAGCAGCGATGAGAAGAGTCTAGCTGCAGAGCTGCAGTAAAACACTCTCAGCCCCACCATACAGATACCTATTACCAGAGAACCGCTCTGCTATTACTTTATAAAGTTTACGAAACCCTCAGATATCAATCTGCAGAACCATTTCACCAAGAACTATGTAAGTATGAAATGGTCCTATGTGGAACTGTAAGTTGCTAGTTCCTCCTCTCCCCACTGTCCTCGCTTGGTGTTTGGGCCCCAGTGACAGCCACGATAGCTGGCATGAAGGCCGGGGGACAGGACAGGTACACGGCACATCTGTACAAATATTTTAAATGTGATTATTCTCACAGCCAGTGTTGCATCTAAAATTCTAAGTGAGGAAGTTTTACTACTAAAAAAACAAACCTGATTACCATAAGCAGCTTTTTAAGGATTCACTGTTCAAAATAAACCCAAAAATGAAAAACCATATATCTCTAAAATGGTAACTTCACAGGAGAGAGCAAAAAGCTTCTAAGTTGGAATGCTTTACAGAAAAAGCAGTTCAGGAAATGCTGAATTCTAATAGCCATGCTTTTCTCAGTCTCACCCAGTTCCTCTCCTAGACGAAGGGTCACATGACTGACTGAGAGGAGCTGATTGGTCAATAAACGACGAATAATGAAGTGATAATGATCCAGAATGTCTTGACTTCATTAACTGCGCAGATGAAATAAAGCTTATTTCCAGTTCTGTCTTTACTCTCCATCTGGTCATTAGCAGCCTAATTACATCACTGGTCAAGCAGGCCATAAAGTTCCGGAGGGCTGTAGATGTGTGCAGAGGGAAATTAGCTTTTTGTATGAACTCTTCAAATATTCCATGAGGATTCCGTAGGAAGTTGATGGTTTTAGAGCTTTCGTAGGTCCCTATAGTGCGTATTTACTTTGAAAGGGCTCCTTTCACATTGTGCCGAGTTCTTTTCTGACTTGTAGCTCAAGGAAACAAGTAGAAACCTTTCACCTATAGCATACTCGGGTTTGAAGATGGAAGAGGAGATATTTCATTAAGATTTTGAATGGCGAAAAAAAAAAAACTTGCTCTAAATATTTGGTGTGTTTTTTGAAACAAAGTTGTAAGTGAGAAAGCAGTTAATACAAATTGTAAATAGAATGTAAATGCCACTCAAAACACCATGTATCAATGCCAGGTTCTGTCAGTAATCTGATCAATGTGTTTACATGCACTTGGGTAATCAGATAATAGGGAAACTCTGGGTCTACATGAGTCAGACAGTAATCAGATTTCTGCTTTGCCAGCAGCCAGTAAGCTCACAAGGCGTGACATAAACATAATGTAAAACTCAAACTTCACGTTGCTGCTTTTTTTAAAAACCACAATATATGAAAAGATCATCTAAAAGAGAAAGAATATTTGAATCCTTCATTTCGTCAAGCATGTAGTCGGTTTCAGATGTTTTGCTGCATCTCACGGTGACACTGTTTGTTTCTTTGCGGTAGCACTGACTGTTTTTTCTTTCACTGACTGTGAAAGAAATCAGAGTAAGAGTTCACATGCCTTGAGAAATCTGATTACTGAGCTGAAATCCAGCCTCTTTATCAGATTTCTAGACTTTATTTTCTATACTAATCTAAGAAATCAGTGTGTGCTGTTTACATGACCATTTGAATAATCTGATAACTGCAGAAATCCAATTACGATCAAATTATTGAGTATATATAAACATTGAGTGTTTGGAATGTCTTAAAGAAAAAGAGGAAAAGAAAAAACAAAACAAAATCTAAAGCACTGACAATATTTCATGCTGGTATGATATCAGAAAAAACTGAATCAAGTATTCAGTTTCAGTGGAATGACTAATTATTCCACGACTCATTTTGGGTAATGATACTGTGGCTACTGCTATCAGTAATAGAGTTGCTGTGCACAACAGCTAATGTAGCAAACTACAAAAGCAGGCTATCTGCAACCAGAAGTGCCAATCACAGAGCCAGAACCTATTCAATTCAGCTGCACAAAGCTTCATTATATGGACAAAATAAGAATTTTGCAATTATTTTGTTACACATTTTGATATACATCATAATATATACAAAAGCATTGCTAACTCAATAATTTGACCAGGCTAAAAATGAAGCTGCAGTGCTGACCAAAATTTCATAGTAATGTTGGGATTATGTTCATTAATTGATTCAAGGTGCGAAGTACAGGGGGTCCTAGGGGGTCCAAACCTCCTAGACAGTTAGAAATAAAGGTTCTGTGCAGGTGCATTTTTCATTCATCAAGGTACAAACAATATAAACATTCCCTCAAAGGTACAACAGTGGTTTTGAGGTCCAGTTGTTAACCTTAAATATGTTTTTCCAGGTGAAAAGTTCACCTTTGTACCTTCTCATAAACAAATGTTTTAAAACAGAACAGTAAAATAAAAAGCCTGGAGACGAGACGGGGTGTGTGGAGTCAGTACAGCCTAGAAAATATTTCAGTGGATTATGGTACAGTTCCCTGACTAAAGGTACTGAGATGTACCTTTGAGGGTCCCACCCCAGTGACAAGAGAGGTACTGCCCCAGTGACAGTTTAGTAATTTTTTTTCTGAGAATGTAATTGACCTTTTGGAGGTCTAGTTGACCTCTTGGGCATGCTTCAACATTAAAATTCTAGTCCCTGAAAATTAACATATGAAGTTGTGCTCTCTGTTAAGGAAAAAATAGATACTCAAACACAAATGCAGGGAAAGTCCATTGTTTAGCTGCTTCACCCACTATTAGTGAGATTCTGTCTTTGGTAATCTAACTAAGAAGAGCTGCAGCACAGCTCCGCCTCAGGGTGGCGCTGTAGCTGACTGGTTCACCCAGTCAGTCCTTCATAGCCTAGCAACTGTACCTAAGTCCAGGATTCCTCTGAAAAGCTTCACAATGTGCTGCAGCATATCTATAAATCTGAAAACATTCCCAATTTCCCAAGAGTTTGGTGGAAAAAGTGAATGTTATTCATTTCTAAAACCAAAAACAGAAGGATAAATATGTCAGATCTTAGTTAATGTGAGGAACAGTACAGTATCAAACTAGAAAAGATTTCCAGAAGAAGAATTGTTGAACTAAACATTTTTTTGCCATTGAAGCTAATATTAGCACCACTGTGGTGTGAGGAACCAGCCAATGCTGGAGAAGCCAGCCAACCTGAGACTCCCTGAATACCAGTGGAATATTTTGCATACCGGATTGATTCAACAGTGCCCACAACAGTACCTCCAAAATGGTAACTTTAAAAGTAAAGTGAGTTTTTTTTCATTCTACTGTAATGTAAATCAATGGAACCAGAGTTTTTCTCCAAGTCACTTTCAGTCAGTTCTGTTGGTCCATACATCATGAAACTGATGCACAATGTATAGGACAATGGGTACTTTCAAACTATGTCAAATACTAAAAAACAACAAAATTGGAGATTTCGATTTTTTCTATTTTGATTTAATCCCATTGTGTTGAAGCAGACTCAGAAACTTGAGAAGGATCCATCTGCAAAAAATTATTGCCAAAAAAGGCAATCCAAAACTCAGTCAAAAGGCAAAGCAAAAAAGGTCTTACCAGAGAAATCAGTCCAAAAAGCCAGGCAAACGGAGCAAAAGGGACACAAGGCAAAAGCAGAATCCAATAGTTCAGGCAGAGGTTCAAAAACACAAGAAAGACAGACAAAACAAACGCTCACTAGTCAGACACAAAGGAACTGGCAATATTTTCGCCCTGACTGGCTGAATGAGAGGAGTATTTGAGGTGTGACTGATTAAAGAGATTAGGTACAGGTGATTTGAATTGGGAACAGGGCTAGTACTCAGGAAGTGATACATTTGGTGGCCAAATAGTGAATTGCCAACAGTATTCCCCCCTGAATGGGCATCTCCCGACACCAAGGAACCTTCAAATCCTTAGTAGACAGCCATACCCTCTGACTCACTTCATATATAGGGCAGTCTCTGCGATGGCAGTCTGCATGGATCTTCTGTCTCCTTGTTGCCTTCTGTAGACGAACATTAACTTCCTCCCAAGTCTGCTCACTCCGCCTCATCCACTCATCCACATCAGGAACTTCAGATGGGTCTCCTGACCAAGGAAAAAGAGGAGGTTAGTACCCTAGGATACACTGAAATGGGGTTAGGCCTGTGGAAGTATGCGTTAATGAATTTTGTGCATATTCTGCCCAGGGTAAATAACGGCTCCAGTCATATTAAGAGCGCAATATGAGCGCAGAAACCTGCCAATTTCCTGGTTGAGTCTTTCCACTTGCCCATTGGATTGGAGATAATGCCCAGAAGACAGGCTGACTGTGATGTTTACCAACTTACAACAGACTTGCCAAACATGTGAGGTAAATTGGGGACCCTGGTCTGAAACAATGTCTTCAGTCAATGACCACCATGATGACTTTATGGCCCTGAGATGAAGGGAGATCTGTCATAAAGTCAATAGACAAATGAGACAATGGACAACAAGGAATGGAGAGGGGCTCCAGCAGCTCCGTGGGCAATTGACGTGGTGTCCTGCTTTGGGCACAAGTGACACAGGCTTTAACAAAATCCGTTATGTCATTATTCATCAAGGCCACCAAAACTTATTCCTTGCCAAATTCAGAGTGCACTGAATGCCTGGGTGCCCTGAGCTAGGTGATGAATGTACCCAATTGATTAATGCATTATGATGTGCAGGGAGAACAAAGTTTGTCAGTGGGTGGCAGATCAGACTCATGTGCCTGTTGTATTTGGTCCATGATTTCCCACCTTATGGGCACCACTATACAGGAGGAGGGCATAATTGTTTCATCACCGACAGGGGCATAATCGGGTAAGTGGAGATGGGAGAGAGCATCTGCTTTGATATTTTTGAATCCAGGTTGGTAAGTGAGGGTAAAGTTGAGCCTGTAAAGAAAAGAGCCCACGTGGTTTAAACCAGCCTGACGTGGGTTTAAAATGTTTGACTGCCTTTATATATTCAAGGTTTCAGTGATCAGTGAGAATCATGAACGGATAACAGGCCCCCTCCAGCCAGTGTCTCCATTCTTCCAAAGCAGCCTTAACTGCCAGTAATTTTTCAACATCATAGTTTCGCTCAGGAGGAGTGAGTTTTCTGGAGTAGAAGGCGCAAGGATACATTTTTGCAGGTGTACTGTGACATTGTGACAGGACACCTCCTATTCCCCTATCAGATGCATCTGCTTCCACAATGAAAGGCAGGGTTGGGTCTGGATGTTTCAGAATGGGAGCAGTAGAAAATTTGGATTTTAATTCTGCAAAGGCCATCTCATGGCTTCATTTCATATCAGGGACTTGGGTTTACCCCGTAACAAGGAAGTTACTGGAGGAGCACCTGTGCTGAAACCACAGATGAATCATCAGTAGAAATTCACAAACCCAATAAACCAGTTCTTTGTTGGAGTTGGGAAGTGGCCAGTCCGTAACAGCTTTCACCTTGTTATTATCCATCTGAACCCCTTGAGCACTTATGACGTAACCCAGAAAGGAAATCACAGATCTGTGGAACTCACATTTCTCAAGTTTTACAAGCTGATGTTCTTGTAATAGTTTCAAGACATGTCTGACATGAGCAACGTGTTCCTTCCTATTTTTGGAATAAATAAGAATGTCATCAATGTACACTATGACCTGTCGGTCAAACATGTCACAAAGTACTTCATTGATGAAAGACTGGAACACAGAAGGGGTGTTTACCAGGCCATATGACATCACCGTGTACTCATAGTACCCTCTAGTGGTGACAAAAGCTGTCTTCCATTAATCTCCTTCATGAATTTGTACTAAATTATAGGTACTACGGAGATCCAATTTTGTAAAGACTGTTGCTTGATGAAGTTGTTCTAAGGTGGAAGTCACTAAAGGGAGGGGGTAATTGTATTTTACAGTAATTGCATTGAAGTCACGGTAATCAATACAAGGCCTCAACCCACCATCATTCTTTTCAATGAAAAAAAAAAACTGCTGCAGTTGGGGACGTAGAGGGGCAGATGTACCCTCGCTCTAGTGCTTCCTGAATCCTGTATTCTTCCATGGCTGAAGATTCGGGAATGGAAAGGGGGTAGACACGGATCTTAGGAGGGGTGGTACCTGGCAGCAGTTCTATAGCACAGTCCCAAGGTCGATGAGGGGGCAGTTGCACAGCTTTGGTTTTACTAAAAACCACAGAAAAGTCAGAATATTCAGCAGGTAACAGGATTTGTTTTTGTGTGTCAGGGCTCAATGGATGTGGTTAAACAGGGAAGAGCCAGGCAGTGGATGTGGCAATAAGGACTCCAATGAGTGAGCTCTACGGTGGCAAAGAGAAGGTGGGGTTATGGGTGGCTAGCCAAGGGTACCCTAACACAATGGGATGTTCAAGGGACTATGATATATAATGACATTGTCTCTGTATGGAACAAACCAGTGGTAAGTTTCAATGGAATGGTGGTGTCAGTAATTGTGCTCATGCCTGTAGGTTGTGCGTCAATGCCCTTGATTTTGAGAGGTGATTTACAAGGGATGAGGGGAATGGATAAGAATGCAGCAAACACTTTGTCAATAAAGTTTCCAGCTGCTCCAGAGTCAATCAGGGCTGAAACGACACAAAAATCAGTACTCCCGTTTATTTTAACCAGGACAGCAAGCTTGCAACTCTCAATCATGGGAATGTTATTGGCACTCACCCTCAGCACTGAAGTTATTTTCAGGGCTTTACAGTTCTCCCAGAAATGGCCCTTTTCTCCACAGTACAGACACAGTCCTTCCCTGAATCTTCTTTGGTTTTCCTCGGGTGTGATTCTGGCTCGTGGAGGGCTTGTTGTGGGAAGGGGAGCTGAGGTGGAACTGGAGGGTGCACCCCGGGGTGTAGATTATGGCTGCAAGGATTTGAGGGAGTGAATGAGCTCCTCCATGGTGCGATTGAGTTGTTGCATGTGTGGTTCGTGTGATCCCAGTAATCGTCCCTGAACCATTAATGTTCCTGTAAACTTGCTGGATCCAATTGAGGCAAAGTATTCTGTGACGAAGCAGACTCAGGAACTCAGGAAGGATCCATGTGCAGATTTATTGGCAAAAAATGCAATCCAAAACTCGTAGTCCAAAGCAAAAAAGGTCATACCAGAGAAATCAGTCCAAAAAGCCAGGCAAACAGAACAAAAGGGACACAAGGCAAAAGCAGAATCCAGTAGTTCAGGCAGAGGTTCAAAAACACCAGAAAGACAGACAAAACAAACACTCAGTAGTCAGACACAAAGGAACTGGCAATACTTTGTACTAACTGACTGAATGAGAAGAGTATTTGAGGCATGACTGATAAAGGAGATTAGGTACAGGTGAATTTAATTGGGAAAAGGGCTAGTACTTGGGAGAGTGTGTCACAACCAAAATGTTAAGTAGAGTCATTTGGTCCTTTCAACAAAAATGAATTTATGTTCATTTTACCATCGTGGCTGTGTGTCTTAGTATGTACTGATAGACTAGTATAGGATAAAAATGAAAAATGCAGACTTTGCTCTTCTTTAACCTTTAGCTCAGCTGTAGCTGCTATTCTTCACCACAGTCAGGAAACCTTTCCATGAGTTTCTTGTACAATGTCTCTCAATGTTCAACTTCTTATTAGGCTGAAGTTGCTTGTCATTCTCCAGCTTCTTGTTCAAATTGTCCCATTCCACCTTAAATGGTGCCTGAGGCACCAGATTGTACTGTTGTGCCATTTAAGGTGGAACAGGAGAATTCGAACGAAAAGCTGGAGAATGAGAAACCAGGGTCACTATTTCGAATTTTGAGGTTAAAATGTTGCTGAAGTTTAACAAAGGAATGTCTGTCTGTATATCTTGCTGAAATGTATAAATTGGAGCAGTTTTATTTCAACAGTTGACAATTCTTTGCACAAAATTCTCTGGTTTGTATTCAGTTATTTTTTGTTGTTTTTTGTTAGGAAAAACCTGGAATGACTGCATTTAGCCTTAATTTTTGTTGGATGTCACACCTTTGGTTGTGTAAGTTTGATTGTTGGTTACACTAAAACCCACATTTTGGTGATCTTTTTGTATATTTGCAGATTTTAAATTGTGTGTCTCGTCCACATTGTCAGTTGGGCTTGTTTGATGCGTCAGGTGGAGATTCACAAACGTTCTGAAAGTCGCGCTTTAAAAGTAGCTAAAAAGTAATGCACTACTTTTAAAAAAGTAACCACTACTTTTTCTGGAAAAGTAGCTAAATTGTAATTAGCTACACATTTTGGAAAAGTAGGTAAATTGTAACTAGCTACACATTTTGAGAAAGTAGCTACAAAGTAGCTCACTTTTTTGCGAGTGATCATATGAGCTCATTCAGATCAGTAAGACCTAATTATCACTTTGTGTACCCACTGGTGGTTCCAAAATGCACTTCATCATATTCTTCATAACTTTGATATTGTGTAAGCTACATTCAAAAGGTGTGTGTCATATGAGGCTGTAACTGTCTTCTTTCCAGTCAAATAGAGGGGTGATGTAATTTTAAACCCTTATAATCAAAGAAACTAAACAATTTTTTTTCCTACTGAAAATTGACCCATTTTTCCACAAATCTGGGCTATAAACTATAAACAGATGGCATCTCTTCAGTGATGTTTTTGCAAACCAAGAAGGCCTTTAACACATGTGAAGCTCCTGCCGACACACATCTAGAACACATGAGAAAAGACATTTAGGATCATACATCAGGTAGGGACAAACACACTCTGGGAAAACAAAGGCTGGCCCACTTTCAAACCATCACGGTCATTAAATATTTACCCTCCTTTGTTGCATTCAAAGTAGCGGCAAAGTGACGCTGCACTACACAGCCAAGTGGAACCAAACAGCAGAGGGTGTGGTTGGAAGTTACACAGACCATCTGATCTACAGTACTGTGCAAATATTAAAGACAACCAGAGGCATTTAGAAATCACTTTGATAAGAAAGGAGAAAGTCAAAGGAAATTAAATGATAAAACAAACAACAATCAAACGCTACAGAGAAAATGGGGCTCCTAACAACCACCTGGAAGACCTGGTAGACACCAAAACTGCCCCATCAGATAAACAGTACTTAAAGCTTTCATCTTTGAGAGAGAGGAGAAAATCAAGCTGCATTAGATCGGAAAACATTCACAGGTGTTTCTGTCCATCCTTCCACTGTGAGAAGACGACTCAGTGCTATGGATCTGAAAGGATGTGTAGCTGTTCAAGAAGAACCTCTTTTTGAGAAAAGGAGACGGGCACATCAAACAAAGAAGCTGAACAATGGACTGACCACCCCAGAGTCCAGACCTCAGCATCACTGAATGTGTTAAAAGATCAACCAGCTTCTAAGACTGAACTTTGAAGGAGTGTCTGCAGATTCTTTGAGGAACTGAAAGTGAGTCTCCTGAAAAGAATGGAAGCTGGAATAAAGGTGAAGAGAGGCATGCTGAACACTCAAAGAGCTGATATTAAATTTAATTGTTGAGACTTTTGAGGAACTTTCTGTTAAACATATTTTTTCCTGATGCTGAAAAATGTGCTTAATGGCTGTTTTGACTGCAAATGAAATAAATAATGCCTGGTCTCTGACTTTTGCACTGTACTGTACAGTATATTGTCTGCTAAGATGACCACAATGTGGTTTAGCCACACTTCTGTTACACCCCTACGCTTTTATCTGACCTTCCTTCCATTTTCATAGATAACAGTATGTCATTCAGCCTTAGATCGACTACATTTAGAGTAAGAGGCTTTTCTATTAAATTATTCCTTTAAACTTTAATGCCTTTGTTTTTCCCTAAGCCTGTTTTATCCACCCCTCTTTCCCCTTTTTGTGTCCCTTCTACGTGGCAGGTTAACTTGTGAACAAGCATAAAAGGCAATTTATGTTCCATATTTACAATTTAACAAAAGATGGAGGGCCAGTTTTCATGTGTTCTGGAGTTATTCAGGCGATTGTCAAACTAAATTCCCCCTAAAAAATTCCTGACCCAGAAAAATGAGATGAAAACTGAGGGTATACTGTGAACACGCCACTGCAAAACAGCAAGCGGTCTAAAATAACAGTTTGGCTTTGAGAAAACTGTTTTAAAAGGGGACAAAAAACTTTTCTTATTACACTCCAGCTTTGGCTGTTGTTATCCGACTCCCTGTGGTTACTCTGAAAGTGGTACAGATGGATAAGCAAACACAATTAACCCAAAGCTTGGGTTAGACACGCATTAAGCCAGCCTGGCAGTGTCCCTTGCTTTCGGTTCTGCACTGTTTAGCGTTCTCCTTTTCTCCAACACGTGATTCAGCTCATGAAGGACTTCTTAATGAGCTTTTCAAGTTACAGGGAAGCCAAACTACATATTTATTAATAAAGGTTCTTTGCTCAGTGGTTCTAGGAATAGACCTTTTACATTATATGGAGGCTCTTTACTCTTCAAAAAGGTTCTATGTACTTAAAAGTCATTTACAGAACCATGGTTCTTCAAGGAACCAAAAGTGGTTCCTCTGTGGCTCCAAAGAATCATTGGGCTTTGTTGTTAAAGTCAACCTGAAATCCAAACACACCCTTTTCATCTTGTTGCTTTGCTATTTTATTTGTTTGTCTTTTTGAACAATTTCTATGACTTCTATACATGACAGCTGCCGTTATAACAACTTGGGTCATCTTAATCCTCTTAGGGCATTTTCTTGGTTTGTGCATAACTTCTTAAATGGATCTTTATATGATATACATAACTTGCATTTAACACGATCTTCACCTTTTCATATCAAAATGGTCCGTTATCTTCATCACTACTTTCCAAAAGCGCTGCAGCAACTTCAGCAGCTGTAAACTCTCTGCACGCCATTTCCCATGTGTTTCTGATGTGGACTGAATGAAGAATAAAGGGTTTCTGGCGTGATGATTAGTCCCTAGTGATTTCCTGAGTGTCAATTGGTCAGTTTCACACAGAATATAGATGGACACACGAATCCACCAGTTCCATACGGTGAGAAGAAGGTTATGTGTATCTCAGCCCCTCTTCACAGGCTCATAATTCCAAATGTGAGTCTTGTACAATCTCCTGATTAGATGGAATGGAAAGGGTGACTCTATGCATTCAGGAAGTGTTTGAACTGGATTTCTGCACTGGATCATCTCAAAGATAGAGACACGATGTGCAGGTAAGTATGTGGACCCCAGAGGCTAAAAGTGACTCACAGTTGCCGACATTCTTAACATTGTCAACAAAACAACCATTAATTACCAACAAGTCAGTATTACAAGTTCTATTCAGATACTGGTGTAAACCAGTCAGCACATGAACATTATGACCACAGATGAATCTAATAATGTTGATTATCTTGTTACAGGCACATGTTAAGGCCTGGGATATATTAGACCAGACATGTCAAACTGGGGACCTTCCAGGTCAAAGAGATTAATGTTCACCTTTGTCTCACACTCTAAATTCAGTTGATGAAGGCCTTGCTAATTAGCATGTGCAGTTGTGTAAAACTACAGTTAAGGGGCTTGCTATCACACTTTCATTACTGAAGTTAATGGCTTATAGTAGTACCCTGCAGCAGGTGGCTAACACAAGTAGGAAGTAGCATCTAGCACCATTAAAAGATTTAGAGGAACTTTTATTAGCTGCTTGCTGGGAGTTTTGTCTGGAAGTAGCAGTAGATCAGTCACTTTATATAAGGGAGAAATTGGGATGCCACCACTGGACTCTGGAGCAGTGTAAATGTATTCTGTGGAGTGACTAATCACACTTCTCAACTTGTCAGACTGATGCACAAGTCTAGGTTTCGGGAATGGCAGGAGAGCATTACCTGCCTGACTGCCAGCTGTAAAGTTTGGTGGAGGAGGGATAATGATATAGGGTTGTTTTTCAGGGGTTGGTCTAGAACCCTTAGTTCCAATGAAAGGAGCTCTTAATGTTTCAGCAGACCAAGACATTTTGGACAATTTCACGTTTCCAACTTTGTGGGAACAGTTTGGGAAAGAACGTTTTCTGTTCCAGCATGACTGAACCTCAGTGCACAAAGCAAGGTCCATTAAGGCATGACTGGGTAAGTTTGGTGTGGAAGAACTTGACTTGACTTGACCCCATCACACACCTTTGGGATGAACTAGAACAGAGATTGTGAGCCAGGTCTTCTCGTCCAACATCAGTGTCTGACCTCACAAATGCTCTTCTGGATGAACTGGCATAGACACTCTCCAAAATCTTATAGGAAGCTTCCCAGAAGAGTGGAAGCTGTTATAGCTGCAAAGCCTATGGATTTAGAATGGGAATCATAAAAGCTGCTGTGGGTATAATCCCAGTACTTTTGTCCACATAGTGTATCAAACTCTATTTGGGGCTTTGGCTGATCTGATATGACCTGCAACAAATTTAGTCCCAACAACTCAAATCAAACTGAAGAAAATGGAAGAAACAGTCATTTCAAAATCTCTCAACATAAAAAAACAGCATTCTTTCTCAGCCAGTTCAGAGTGAAAGCATCTCAAAAACTATAAATAATAGAAGAAAATCATGCTGGGTGCCATCCATTGCTAACTGGCTAGCATGCACTCATTCGCATTTATTGCTACAGAGAACATAAATGCGACATTTTTCTGCAAATTCTAAATGAACACTTTCTACTTATTTGCTGGGTTTATCATATTGGAAATATAAAATGAGCCATAACTTTTGCACAGGCCACAGCTTATGCTTTATTCTTTCCCATACGGTTGTTGAATTCAGCAAATAAATATATGGTAGATGTTTCTTAACTAAAGGCCAACGAGTGTAGGTACCAGGTAGGTGGAGCTAATAAACTGTGTTTACATAAATAAACGGCAGATGCAGTTCAGGGCGAGACTTCTGGAAACTGATAAGCTGAAAACACAAATTACTCAAACACTCTCATAAGCGCTCTCCATTTGGTTTGATCTTTTAACCTGCCGCCATCAGGATAAACATCTTTACATCTCTTTAATGGAGTCATCGGCCAAGCAGCTCTTTGGTGTCCTCACAGCGCGGCAGCACAGAGTCAATCAGCTCTGGTGGGAATTTGAAAATTGCAGGTTACAAAGAAAAACACATTAGCAGCTAAAATGCAGTGTTTCCTCTCCGTCAGGCTCTCACTATTATTCACGGTGTGGCTGATAAAACAAGTTTAACATAAAGGGGGTGATGAAAGTGGCTCTAATGCTCAATGCAGGTATAAGAGAGACGTAGCGCTGCCATCTGTCTCAGGCAATTACACATCTGGCATTTAGCACCTGGCAACGACACATACATTCTTCACTGCACAGTATACCATACTGTTAGTGTTTACCACAATATTAGGTTTGAAATACAATATCAGTGTATTAGTGCTACACTGTCTATGAGCATCTGTAACACATTCATAACATATAATGCATTCATAAGGCATTATAAGCATGGTGATAAATATTTATAAAAATCAACTATATTTCAGTCATGTTTTCTATGCATGATAAGCATTATAAGTAGCGTTAATAACATACTACATTGTCAGTGCCAAAGAGGTCAGTCCCAGGTTGGAGATTCTAAAAGGGAAGACAAATGCACAAATAAGGTTGTTTGCACAATAATTTATTCATCACCACAAGTGATGTTAGGACTGCAGCTTTGGGCCTTCAGTCCTAAAATTTCAGATGCCCCCAGAAAAGCTGTCCAGCACAGAATTTCTACTTCAGTGCACTTTCCTGAACCAGCACTCTCACTTTAAACATTACGCTACATCACAAAAAACCAAGCACCCACCTCCCTCTGACATCACACTGAGCATGACGTCATGGTGGAGCGAAGGCATGGTGATTGAGAAAAGAGAGTAGAGTGCTGCCATTGTGCTTTGCTTCCTTATTGGTTCTAACATTAACCACTAGAACCCTCCACTTTGTATCATTACTACACTGCACTACACAAATGCTCATTTCTGCTGCATTCTATTGGATTTGCAGTGTTAAGTTAGTGTCAAGTTAACACTGGTGTACATTGACTTTCCTATGTTGGGTAAAAAACTATTGATAAAGTGTAATGCTTTTTTATCAGTATTTATAGCTATGTTTATGCTGCCTTATGTGAACACATGCATAATGCATTATAATGCATTATGCATGTGTTCACAGGTTCTTATAGACATGACATACATAGAAAGTGTTTCTACACTGGATGGTGACATGAACTCAAACTCTGTACCACTTTACAATAAGAATACCCTTATAAAGGGTTTATGAGCATTTAAAATGAGTTTATTAATGCTGTTGCCTAGTCATAAACACCTTAGAAATAAACAGTATAGATTAATATTGCGTCACTATAGGTCACTGTTGCCTTTTTAACACACTGTTCTAACTACTTATCAGCAATTTTCTATTTATGACCTAACCATTAATAAATTGTTTAAACCATTCACAAACACCAAATCTTTGTCCTGTAGTACTTGCATCCATACTGTAATACTGTGATAATTGTTTAGTAATTATTTATTAACTTAATGATTTGTTGTTTATGACCTAATTAACATTAATAAACTTTTAAAACATTCCTTATGTAATGTAACACTGTTATGACAACGATTTATTATTAGTTTACTATTTATTATTATTATTTATTAGTAGCTTACTATATATTTACTATTTATTAGGTCATAAACACCTAAAAATCATTCATAAACATTTATAACAATATACAATATAAAGGCATAGATGAATGCAGGTTCGTTAGACATCACTGTTGCCCCGTTTTAATTGATCAACATTAATAAACAATTAATAAACCTGTAACAAACCTTTAACTATTTAACATATTTTAACCCATTCATCAACACTTCATAAGTGTAGTCTTATTCTGAAGGAGCTCTGATATCACAATATTTTGAACAATATTTTGAACTGATATCACAATATTTTTCACTGACCAGTCAATAAAGTATAATAACACAATGCACAAGGCCTAGGCAAACTCTAGTAACAATTAACTTTAAGTTCTCCTGTTTAAAAAAAACAAAAACAAAAAAAAAACAACAGGGTTTTTGATTATATCCCCCGGCCCCCCTCGACCGACACACACACACACACACACACACACACACACACACACACACACACACAGCCCCATCACTGATTATCTCATTTGAAGCATTCATACTGATTTAATTGTCAATCATTGGCACCAATCACTGGCCATTGTAAAAATCTTGCTTTTTCTTGTTCACCCACTCCTGTTCTGCTCTGGCCTTGTCCAGAGGATCACCCTCCTGCTGAAAGGCGAAGCTTTAGTTTTTCAGCAGACAGATAGGTCTTGCAGTATCTGCACTATCTATCCATATTTCAGTTTCAACAACACGCCTAGTCCCAGAGGAAGATAAAGCATCGCCACAACATGATGCTGTCACCACCATGCTTCACTGCTAGGATTTGTGTTTGTTGAGGAATGGGCAGTGTTAGTTTTGCACCACTCACAGCATTTTGAATTTTGGACAAAAGCTAAATTTTTGCCTCATCTGACCACAAAAACATTGTCCCAGGGTCAATCTTGTTTTCAGGCAAACTCCAGAAGTGCTTTTTCATCAGTCATGGCTTCTTTCTAGCCTCCCATACAGGCTAGTTGTACGCAGAGATCTGGATATCATTGACTGGCGACTCCAGTCGCAGCCGCTGAACTTTCAGAAAGAGCTTCCCTCACACTTCTTCCTCTTTACGGCCTTGTCTAGGCAATGCCTGGGTGGTTTGATGCAGCTCCCATTTCCTCAAAATTGATCCAACAGTGTTCACAGATACCCAACACTTGGATATTATAGTGTTATTGTTGCCTCACAACAGTTCACAGGTAGAAGCCAACTGTAAGCCATTTCTATCCCTGGGTGCCATCTTTCATCTGCGGGTCAGAAATTTCAAGTTACTTGAAAGTCAACTTCTTTCCTCATAATCAGTTCATTTTCACAAACAATCAGTATGATTCTTTGCTTATTCCAACATTTTATCACTGCAGTGAAGAGGGTCAACATTTTAATTAATTCAGTGTAATTTCAACGCAGACATTCAGCTTATTAAGAAAATAATTCATCGACCCCAAAATATCCTTTCATTTAATGCTAAACTGATTGTGTAGAGGGTTGAGAAATTGCCTCTTACACACACACACACACACACACATACGTACACACATACGTAATTTGCTGTATTTTCATTTTGTTTTCATAGCTACGGTAACAGCTTTTTCTGTATTTGAAATATGGTAAAGTTCCACTATTCAGCCAGTGGGTGGCGCTTTTGGCGTCAGCGTGGATCGATCGGAGAAACTAACTTTCAGCTCTGAGCATGCGCAGTTCAGAAATAAACTGGCGCTGGCTGGAAGAGACACTAATCACTGTCTCCATTCTTCATTGATTCACAGGTACTTTAAAAACTCCCTTTTCACTGTGTTCTGATGTATTAGCGCTGGAATGAGTGTCAAAGAGCACATTATATGAAGAGTTTCTAAGGTTTTGTTGTGTTTACAAGCAGTATAAAGCGTTTCATGGCCACATTAAAAATAATCGGTTTATAAGCTGAATATGTTAAACAGTGTTCACAGTAATGCGTTCTAAAACTGTAATGTATGTGAATGAGCAAGTTTAAAGCTGTTAACACTGCGTGTTAATGCCTGAAAAATACAGTGAAGTCGGGTTGCATTGTACTGCTGTAGCGTATTGTGAAACAGATGTCATTTTGGCTCTGCTCATATTCACCATGGAGACCGTTGCAGTGTGAATGGACACTATTTTTGCCCTATTGTATGTTCTCCCCTGAATATGTCGGCCCTGTTACGTGAATTGTTACCTCCGTGCATCAGAAGGTTTTGTATATGGGTACATATGCACTTTATCTTTTTCTTAAATCGAACTGGTTCACTTTTTTATTACATGTTTGTTAGAAACTTAATGTTGCCAATGAGATTTAATATTAGTATTATTGTCTCTGTATAATTCACATCTTATGCACTGATATATTTTTGTGCTGGATGTAAAGAGTGAATTAAAGTGACTAAAAGAGATGAATAAGTATTTTGATACTAAGGTCAGAAAAAAACTGGCTCTGGCTGGAAGAGACACTAATCACTGTCTCCTTTCTTCATTGATTCACAGTGGTTCACGGTGCTGTCCGGTCTGTGTACCACATGCTGTCGGCCCAGATAACCCCTAGGTCTGGCGCCGGCAACAATTGCACTGACCCCAGAACATTCTCTAGCAGCTGCTTCCTAAAGCTAACAGGCCTCTGCATGTCAACACTGGCCAATAGGCCCCACATTAACCTGAAAGCTAATTAGAAGCCCTTTTACTGCTCCTTCACGGACGCATGAGCAACAATTACATGTTACAATCACATCTCAACTGTTCACTGAAAGCATTTCCTCTACGACAACGGTTCACATTACTGTCTTGGTTTTACAGTCTGAAGCCTGCTGTGCATTTGACATTCTGTAAACAGAAAGAAATAAAACTCGCAGATGCCCAGCGCCCCGACGACATTAGCCATGAACAAGTTCAGTCACTTTTAAAACTTCATTACCGAGGTGCATCTACATCACTAGTAAGACCAAAATTTGAAGTCCTGCTGTCCTTGTCCATTGAACATGGTCACTTACCCACCAGATTTTAATACTTTTTCCTTAGATTTTATATTGATGTCACTTCGAGCCTCCTGAATCTCCACAGCATAAGCTAATGCAGATGTTTTGAAGCCAACACCAAAGCTAACACATTGCTACAGAGCTGATAAGCAAATAATAGATCAAAAAGAATAAATTACTAAATGGAATATATAGCTTCTACACTTGGGTTCTATGCCAAAGTCAGAGGCCACCCATCAGTTATTTGATTTCCAGTGAAGAAGAAATTGTAAAGGTGAAAAAAGAGGGAAAAAATAAGTGAAAACAGCAAAGTTGCCTAGAGATCGTCTACAGAGAACATAGAGTGCACATTTCATTTAGTGCACACTTCCTGTTTACTTGCTGAATTAAAGAAATTCTAAAAAAATTTAAAGTGCGTGACAGGTCTGGACAGCAGGCAGGCCAGTTTAGCACATGAACTCTTTTACTATAGAGCAATGCTGTAGTAATATGTACAGAATGTGGTTTGACAGTGTCTTCTGGAAATAAGCTGGGCCTTCCCTGAAAAAGACGTCTGGATGGCAGCATATTGTCAAACTTGCCATATACAGGTTTGCCAAAACCTGTATATGTTGACCAGCTGTCACGCATTTGGAGCCTCCTATGGAGGAAGGTGACTCAGTCTACAAGAATGCTCTAGGAGATCAGGTGACAGAAGGCACACAGGAGAACACAAAACGCTCCTAACAGAGATCACAGTCTCCTGATCACTGACTTTGTTCACCTGTGTTTTATATCATGTGACTCAGCATAGAGTACTTAAGCCTGGGCTTTTATTCAGTTCATTGCAAAGTATTGTTTCTTGGAGACCTACTGAGCGTTTATTAATTGTTTGTTTCTATGTGTATCGACTCGTTTGATTCGTTTATCAACCTCTGACTTCTGCCCTTATTGTACCTTTGCCAGTGTTTGTTGGATCAGTGTTTTTTGTGACCATTGCCTGGACTTTGACTTTGTGTATGCTTTGCCCCTTTTCGGCGACAACTGTGGATTTAACTTCATTAAATTGCCTTTGTCTTTCTTCCATGTTCATCTGCGATTCTGTGAACCTTACACCAGCATTAATGGTGCCCTATGAAAGATGATTCTGTATATCACTGTTCAAAAACCTCGTATCTCCAACATGGTAACTCTACATGAGAAGGACAAAACCCAGTTCACTTTTAATGTAAGTCAATGGAACCAGAATCCCCCCAAAGCCATTTTGTGCCATTTCTATTAGTCCGTTCCTCATGAAATTTACATACAGTGTAAAGAATAACAGGTATTTTCAAATTATGTCAAAAACTGAAAAATGACAAAAATGGAGATAAGGTTTTGTTCTGAGAGCAGCAATATAGTTAGATGATTACTATCTCTATTAATCTCTCTATTGGGTTTAAGCAGGATTAACAGGTCTAAATACGTCATCATCATCGTTGTCCAGATAGGGTCGTGGTAGCAGTTGAGAGAGCAGAGAATCCCAGATGACCCTGTCCCCGGCAACTTCCTCCAGCTCATTCCTGGGGACCCCAATCCACTCCCAGGCCAACTTGGAGATATAATCCCTCCAGTGGGTCCTAGGACGACCCCGGGGTCTTGTCCCAGTAGGCCGTGCCTGGAACACCCCCACCGGGAGGCGTCCAGGGGGCATCTGGGTCAGATGCCCGAACCACCTCAGCTGGCTCCTCTCAATGTGGAGGAATAGCAGCTCTACTCCGAGCTCCTCCGGGATGACCGAGCTCCTCACTCTATCAAATAGCGTGTAGCCCACCACCTGATGAAGAAAGCTCATTTCCACCACTTGTATTTGCAATCTCATTTTTTCGGTCACTACCCACAGCTTATGACCATAGGTGAGGGTTGGGATGTAGACCGACCGGTAAACAGAGAGCTTTGCCTTATGGCTCAGCTCCCTCTTAACCACTACAGTCCGGTACAGTGACCGCATTACTCCTGCTGCCTGTCCCAGCCTGCGGCTGATATCACAATCTCTTCCCGTCACTCGTGACAAGACCCCAAGATACTTAAACTCCTCCGCCTGGGGCAGGTCCTTTCCCCTTACCTGGAGT
This sequence comes from Pygocentrus nattereri, assembly GCF_015220715.1. Taxonomy (NCBI): domain Eukaryota; kingdom Metazoa; phylum Chordata; class Actinopteri; order Characiformes; family Serrasalmidae; genus Pygocentrus; species Pygocentrus nattereri. The sequence continues at coordinate 8,858,451 of NC_051234.1, read as the reverse complement.
GGGCATGCCATCCTTTTCCAGGCTAAGACCATGGACTCAGACTTGTAGGTGCTGATCCACATACCAACAGCTTCACACTCAACTGCAAATCACTCCAGCGAGCGCTGGAGGCATCCATGTGATTCAGCCAAAAGAATCACATCATCTGCAAATAGCAGAGAAACCACCCTCTGGCCTCCACACATAATGCCCTCCTGACCCCGGCTACACCCTGACACTCTGTCCATGAATATCATGAACAGGAGTGGAGACAGGGCACAACCCTGGCGGAGTCCAACGCTAACACTGAAAGAGTGACTTAATGCCGAGTATACGGACACAGCTCTCACTCCGTGAGTACAGAGATTGGATGGCCTGGAGTAGTAGCCCCGGCACCCCATATTCCCGGAGGACCTCCCACAAGATATCTCGAGGAACATGGTCATAAGCCTTCTCCAAGTCCACAAAACACATGTAGACTGGGTTGTACACCTGGAGCTAGACCTGGGGGTAGTGTTCCACGGCGAGTGCCTGGTGGCCGGGCAGCCCACGTAACCCGAAGAGGCAAAGAGGTCCAGCATGGGGGAGCGGTGTAGTACCGTATTGGCAGTGGGAGATTGCAGGGAGGCCCTTGGTGGCCTAGGCCCCTGCGGCAGAAACAGTCTCTTGGTACGTGGAATGTAAACACACTGGGGGAGAAGGAGTCGGAACTTGTGCAGGAGGTTGAAATGTACCAACAAGATATAGTTAGGCTCACCTCCACGCACAGTGTTGGCTCTGGAACCAAACTCCTGGATAGGGGTTGGTCTCTCTCCTACTCAGGGGTTGATGAGATGAGATGAGAGGGTTGCCTCAATGCGAATTAAAATTGCAGAGAGGAAAACTTTGTTGTCTGTGCTTATGCTCCAAACAACAGGTTAGAGTATTTGGCCTTCTTGGAGCAAGTGGGTGGGGTTCTGGAAAGGGTCCCACCTACAGACTCCATAGTCTTACTGGGAGACTTCAATGCTCATGTTGGCAATGACTGGGAGACCTGGAGAGGCGTGATTGGGAAGAACGGCCTGCCCAATCTAAACCCGAATGGTGAATTGTTATTGGACTTCTGTGCCAGGCATTGTCCATAATGAACACCAAGTTCGAACACAAGGATGTTTGTAAGTTTACATGGTACCAGAGCTCCTTGGGTCAAAGGTCAATGATTGACTTCGTTGTCATTTCATCTGACTTGTGACCATATGTTCTGGACACTCTGGTGAAGAGAGGTGCTGAGCTGTCAACTGATCACCATCTGGTGGTGAGTTGGATCAGATGGCAGGGAAGACTGATGGTCAGACCCGTTAGGC